>NC_088228.1:18130337-18245337 GCF_036934945.1 Oncorhynchus masou masou | reverse complement strand
ATTTAAAGTGATCTCTCCCTGTGAAAGCCATAAGCTCCTAGTCATAGTTGGGGGAGAACTAGATATGTTATTCCCTGACCACAGAAGCTGCCCAGGAAAACTCTGGGCCTTAGTCATTACATTACATTGCAGGATATATACCAAATCTTTGACACCTTTTGCTTCTGTGTGTCTCTCTAATAAAGGTGTGTTTACTTTACATTCCAAGTCTTCTGGAATTTTGTTGTTCCCTTCTTCCATAAAAAAATAACAGCCTTCCTCATTTAGTTTTTCCAAACGGCCAATCAGAATAACCATTATGTGTTGCATGTTTGCAGCCAGCCACTCAGACGAGGGTTCGGATGTGGACTCGGAGCCGGGCCTGCCACTGAAGAGGAAACAGCGTCGCAGTAGGACCACCTTTTCAGCCGAGCAGCTGGAGGAGCTGGAGAGAGCCTTTGAACGAACACACTACCCAGATATATACACCAGAGAAGAGCTAGCTCAGCGGGCCAAACTCACAGAGGCCAGAGTACAGGTTAGAGGACCAACATACACACATAGGCAGGAATACACACACACATTATGGAGGTCTTTGTCCACAGTCCCATACAACCCCTCCAGACATCAGTCACGAGACATCAGTAATGAGTCAGCTGTACACACACACACACACACACACACACACACACACACACACACACACACACACACACACACACACACACACACACACACACACACACACACACACACACACACACACACACACACAGGACCCTACTGTGTCTTCAGTTATGAGTTTCCTGTTTTGACCTCTTTTGTAAAAAATATTCATACAAAGAAACTAAAATAGAAGCCTGAATTAGAAAGTCTTTATTAAGATAGATAAAGGGATTTCATTGGTTTATGGGCTTGATTTACACTAGTCTCTATGTAAACCCGTGACTGAGTTAGATAAGGACGTGATGTCACTGTGGATTCACTGGGCTCCAGATGCTCATAGTGTATCTCTACGTCTGTTCTGCTTGAGGCTACAGAGCACACACACACACACACACACACACACACACACACACACACACACACACACACACACACACACACACACACACACACACACACACACACACACACACACACACACACACACACACACACACACACATAGAAGTGTTTAAATACAAACACAATGAATACACCCACCCACACACATACACAGAAGTGTTTAAATACACACACGATGAATACACGTTAGCATACACACACACACACACACAGATTTTCTATTTTTCACAATAATTGATTCTCACATCTTTTATTTGATTTTTATTAGGTGTGGTTCAGCAACAGGAGAGCCAGGTGGAGAAAACAGGCAGGAGCCAATCAGCTGATGGCATTTAATCACCTGATCCCTGGCGGTTTCCCACCTTCGGCCATGTCGAGTTTGCAGCCCTATCAGCTGTCAGACAGCCCCTACCCTCCCACCTCCATATCACAAAGTGAGCACAACTTCAACTTCTATTTCTCTCTCTGATCTTGTTTTATACGTGCTCACCAAAGCTCATCTACAAATCACATTTACAGTTGAGTCATTTAGCAGGAACTCTTGTCCAGAGCGGCACGTACAGTTAGTGTAGTGTAGGGATGGGAGGGCCAAGAGACCGGAGGTGGCAGAACAGAGGGCTCGGGTTGGGGTGTAGAGTTTGAGCAGAGCCTGAAGGTAAGTGAAGGGCAGTTCCTCTTGCTGCTCCGCAGGTAAGTACCGTGGTCTTGTAGTGGAAATGTTATTTGTCACATGCTTCGTAAACAACAGGTGTAGACTAAAAGTGAAATACTTACTTACGGGCCCTTCCCAACAGTGCAGAGAGAATAGGATACCAGTCCGAGTCCATGTGCAGGGTTACGAGGTAATTAAGGTAGATATGTACATATAGGTAGGGATAAAGTGACTAGACAACAGGACAGAAACAGTAGCAGCAGTTTGTGATGAGACAAAAGAGTTAGTGCAAAAAGGACCAATGCAGATAGTTAAATAGTTAACCAATAGGGCCAATGCAGATAGTCAAATAGTTAACCAATAAGGCCAATGCAGATAGTTAAATAGTTAACCAATAGGGCCAATGCAGATAGTTAAATAGTTAACCAATAGGGCCAATGCAGATAGTTAAATAGTTAACCAATAGGGCCAATGCAGATAGTTAAATAGTTAACCAATAGGGCCAATGCAGATTGCCCGGGCAGCTACTTGGTTAACTATTTAGCAGTCTTATGGCTGTTCAGGGTCCTGTTGGTTCCAGTCTTGGTGCATCGCTACCGCTTGCCGTGCAGTAGCAGAGAGAACAGTCCATGACTTGATGTATTTGAATCAAAAGCCTAGCATTAATCCATTCCTCCTTTCTCTCTCTCTCTCTCTCTCTCTCTCTCTCTCTCTCTCTCTCTCTCTCTCTCTCTCTCTCTCTCTCTCTCTCACACACAATCTCTTTCTCTCTCTCCATCGTTCTCTCCTTGCAGTGTCAGAGCAGCCCAGTACGGTCCTCAGGCCTCAGCCCCTCCCCCCCACCTCGGTGCACCAGGGTGGGCTCAGCTCCTCAGCGGGGGCCCAGGACGGTAGTTCTGCCTACTGCCTGTCTTCTGGACGCCATGGCTTCTCTGGCTACTCGGAAAGCTTCGTGCCCCCGTCCGGCCACTCCAACTCAGTCAACCCCAGCATCAGCAATGGTCTTTCACCACAGGTCAGTTCACTGCTCAGTCCCGACTGTAGCTAATAGAATAATAATTTATCACATTGAGCAGCAGACTATATTATCCAAAGAGACTGACATTGAGCAGCAGACTTTATTATCCAAAGAGACTGACATTTTGCTAGCAGCAGACTATATTATCCAAAGAGACTGACATTGAGCAGCAGACTATATTATCCAAAGAGACTGACATTGAGCAGCAGACTGTATTATCCAAAGAGACTGACATTGAGCAGCAGACTTTATTATCCAAAGAGACTGACATTTTGCTAGCAGCAGACTATATTATCCAAAGAGACTGACATTTTGCTAGCAGCAGACTATATTATCCAAAGAGACTGACATTGAGCAGCAGACTATATTATCCAAAGAGACTGACATTGAGCAGCAGACTATATTATCCAAAGAGACTGACATTGAGCAGCAGACTATATTATCCAAAGAGACTGACATTGAGCAGCAGACTATATTATCCAAAGAGACTGACATTTTGCTAGCAGCGCACATAGAAGAGCTTGCCTATGTTCCGCTCTGCAACATGTGGATTCCATAGTTTCAATAAGACATTAATATAGGTTTTATACCATTTGGAATGGAAAAGTCCTGTTTAGCGGTTGGTTCTAGATAACATTCAGAAGGTATATTTTCTCAGAGGTTCTACAGATGTTTATCAAACTATCCGCAACATTTCAACGGCATGTCGTAAGTCTTTCAGTAGCATCTCAACACTAAAGCTCTTCATGTTCAACAAGGTAGTCAAACAGGTGACAAACTCAAAACCGGATGTTTGTCAACAAAACACCATACTAAATCATTTCAGTTTAGCAAAAAGTCTCTTCTCATTTGAATATGGACCGCTAGCATATGAATAGACATGAGACAATAAAAGATGGAGGGTGTGTGAGAGCGGAAGATGACACAAATGAAATCTGAAAAGACAATTATGGCTGATTACACAGTCATCAGCGTCCATGTGGGGTTCGGTACGCGGAGACGGGGCCGTCCTTAACAGGCGGAAAACAAGCTTTAAACTGCCACAAAGGGTGGCCAGGCCCCACGCAATGCATGCTGGGTCCTCACCCCATGAGAAAGAGAGGTTCTCAGGCCTCCATCAGTGTCCTGCTTAGTGGTGATAAAAACGAACGCTTCAGGCACATCTTCCTCTCTTTCTATGACAAGGGGAACCCCGAGGGTGTGTGTCTGTGTGTTTGCTTGTCATTTTCATCAGCAATGACAACATGGTGATCTGTAAAACCATTTGGGATATAATTGACGACTTTAACTACTTGAACAGCATTAACCCAACCACATTGGTTCCTTCACAAGCTAGTGCTAACGAGCCACAAGCCACCCCTTGGTAACACTATTCCATGTCTGATTAGCTGTGAGTAGAGTAGACTTCACACACAGAGATGCCTTCATCTCTACTAGGAGGCCAAATCCATTAGATGACCTTTACTCTGCTTGGAGGCCAAAGGTGCTTCTTTCTCGTAGGTGTTTTCACCATCAGCCTCCTTGAGACAAACTGGGCTTTCCTTAGCTTAGAGAGAGTGGCTATGTTATCTTGCATAGGGAGACATGCACACATGTGCAAGCACACAGCAGTAGAGGTGCGTGGGTAAAATCACTGTGGAAGCCAAGCCAGGACAAATAAGCCATATTACAACCTATGTGTATAATTGTGTTGTTTGCTCTGTAGCCTGTTAGTTCATATGCCTTGACACTGTGATATACAGTGCCTTGCGAAAGTATTCGGCCCCCTTGAACTTTGCAACCTTTTGCCACATTTCAGGCTTCAAACATAAAGATATAAAACTGTATTTTTTTTGTGAAGAATCAACAACAAGTGGGACACAATCATGAAGTGGAATGACATTTATTGGATATTTCAAACTTTTTTAACAAATCAAAAACTGAAAAATTGGGCGTGCAAAATTATTCAGCCTCTCTCCTATTTGACCTAGACAGTTTGTGTGTATGTATTGATATGTACGCTACATGTGCCGTTTTTACATTAATGTTCTTCTATCCTTGAGCTGTTCTTGTCTATTAATGTTCTGTATTATGTCATGTTTTGTGTGGACCCCAGGAAGAGTAGCTGCTACTTTTGCAACAGCTAATGGGGATCCTAATAAAATACCAAATACCCTTGACACTTTTTTTTTGGTGCGCCAGGACCATTCACAGTTGAGCTCACTCAGTTTAGTTTCACGCTGATTGGCTATTATTATAATTTTTTATTATCAAGGGAGGCCAAATGCTTGCTGGCTTGCCTTGCATTCAATGCTACGGGCAGCAACAATGTCATACTCTTTTTGACCAGACAGAATCAGATAGATGGGCTACATATACAGAGTGAGAGGGGTGCTGTTTTGCTCACTCAGATGCTTTCTCTGGTGAGAGACACATAGCCTGTTCCGAATTGAAGGAAAATTATGAAACAGAGTGACGAAAGCTAAATTATTTTCTATGTTTTGTATTTTGTTCTTGGTAATTATTTTGGGGAAGCCTGGCTTCCATTGGCATCCATGAATACAAGCCACTGGCACACACACACACACACACACACACACACACACACACACACACACACACACACACACACACACACACACACACACACACACACACACACACACACACACAGTCAAACGCACACGTCGGGAATGTTTGTTTCCATATGGAATTGCAATCATGGAACGTTCCAGTGTGCTAATTGATTGCAATGAAGGAATCTATCCCTTAGTAATGTGGTGTGTAATTTATGCAAATTACTCACTTTGTTGACTAATTTGTTTTAATTAATGTATTCATCTGCAAATTTGGATGTATACTGGAATATGCTCATTTGCATTTCAGACTGGATGGCATTTATGTGAGGATTGTAAATGAATGCAAGAGAGGGAATGTAAATGAATACAAGAGAGGGAATGTAAATGAATACAAGAGAGGGAATGTAAATGAATACAAGAGAGGGAATGTAAATGAATACAAGAGAGGGAATGTAAATGAATACAAGAGAGGGAATGTAAATGAATACAAGAGAGGGAATGTAAATGAATACAAGAGAGGGAATGCAAATGAATACAAGAGAGGGAATGCAAATGAATACATTTATTTTACATTAACAGTGAGTGGATGAAAACCTCTAAAACTTTACAATTAGACATACCAACAAAGCTATGTAAACTCTGCAGTCCTTACACAGCAAAGCCTCGATACTGTGGATTGTTACAGTTTATTGTTCTTTTGAGTTATCTGATCGTTTATCAGTGCTGAATGGTATTTCTTGGTGGTACTGGGAGTTATTTGGGGCTTTAGTTAGTGAAAAATCAGTTCCTGTGGTGTAGCTCTGTGAACGTTACACTTTGTTTATATGGTGTTTTAACAGTAGTGTATGAATATGTCGCCAGTGAGTTAGTCCTATGCTATGACTAGTTTGGCCTGTGCCCCGAGTGGTGGTGCTTCGGTTGGTAATAAAACATAAAGGCTCAGGGAACTATATGACCATTCTAGCCCAGTGTAATGTGGGCTAGATCCCTGTCGCATGGGGTCTCAGGCGTCTGGCGAGCTGATCCGTTGCATACCAGTGGAATCCTTTCTCACCAGCGCAGCGAGCGGTCGGGCTTTGCACAGCGTTGAGGCTTAATCCCCGGAACCACTGAAAAACAGAGACAGCGCCGGAGCTTCAATCACAGAGCAGAGGAGCTGGAGAAATACATAGACTGGCTGAGACACATACGTGCGTTCATACAGTCTCAGACACACGTACAAACAGGCTTTTTTGATCAGGTTGCCTTATCAAAGGGATTGTACACAGTTATCTTCCCTCTAATGCTTTATCTAATCTCATCTTTGAGGACATACAGTGGGGAGAACATGTATTTGATACACTGCCAATTTAGCAGGTTTTCCTACTTACAAAGCATGTAGAGGTCTGCAATTTTTATCATAGGTACACTTCAACTGTGAGAGACGGAATCTAAAACAAAAATCCAGAAAATCACATTGTATGATTTTTAAGTAATTAATTAGCATTTTATTGCATGACATAAGTATTTGATCACCTACCAACCAGTAAGAATTCCAGCTCTCACAGACCTGTTAGTTTTTCTTTAAGAAGCCCTCCTGTTCTCAACTCATTACCTGTAATAACTGCACCTGTTTGAACTCGTTACCTGTATAAAAGACACCTGTCCACACACTCAATCAAACAGACTCCAACCTCTCCACAATGGCCAAGACCAGAGAGCTGTGTAAGGACATCAGGGATAAAATTGTAGACCTGCACAAGGCTGGGATGGGCTACAGGACAATAGGCAAGCAGCTTGGTTAGAAGGCAACAACCGTTGGCGCAATTATTAGAAAATGGAAGAAGTTCAAGTTGACGGTCTATCACCCTTGGTCTGGGGCTCCATGCAAGATCTCACCTCGTGGGGGCATCAATGATCATGAGGAAGGTGAGGGATCAGTCCAGAACTACACAGCAGGACCTGGTCAATGACCAGAAGAGAGCTGGGACCACAGTCTCAAAGAAAACCATTAGTAACACACTACGCTGTCATGGATTAAAATCCTGCAGCGCACGCAAGGTCCCCCTGCTCAAGCCAGCGCATGTCCAGGCCCGTCTGAAGTTTGCCAATGACTATCTGGATGATCCAGAGGAAGAATGGGAGAAGGTCATGTGGTCTGATGAGACAAAAATATAGCTATTGGTCTAAACTCCACACCCCGTGTTTGGAGGAAGAAGAAGGATGAGTACAACCCCAAGAACACCATCCCAACCGTGAAGCATGGAGGTGGAAACATCCTTCTTTGGGGATGCTTTTCTGCGAAGGGGACAGGACAACTGCACCGTATTGAGGGGAGGATGGATGGGGCCATGTATCGCGAGATCTTGGCCAACAACCCCCTTCCCTCAGTAAGAGCATTGAAGATGGGTCGTGGCTGGGTCTTCCAGCATGACAACGACCCGAAACACACAGCCAGTGAAACTAAGGAGTGGCTCCGTAAGAAGCATCTCAAGGTCCTGGAGTGGCCTAGCCAGTCTCCAGACCTGATCCCAATAGAACATCTTTGGAGGGAGCTGAAAGTCAGTATTGCCCAGCGACAGCCCCGAAACCTGAAGGATCTGGAGAAGGTCTGTATGGAGGAGTGGGCCAAAATCCCTGCTGCAGGGTGTGCAAACCTGGTCAAGAACTACAGGAAATGTATGATCTCTGTAATTGCAAACAAAGGTTTCTGTACCAAATATTAAGTTCTGCTTTTCTGATGTATGAAATACTTGCAGTAAAATGCAAATTAATTACTTAAAATCATACAATGTGATTTTCTGAATTTTTGTTTTAGATTCCGTTGAAGTGTACCTATGATAAAAATTGCAGACCTCTACATGCTTTGTAAGTAGGAAAACCTGCAAACTCAGCAGTGTATAAAATACTTGTTCTCCCCACTGTATGTGTTAAATACTCAGCAGTACAACATCCACATGTAATTCACATCTATATGGTATTATCTTCATTTATGTAACCTTTATTTAACTAGGCAAGTCATTTAAGAACAAATTATTATTTACAATGACGGCCTACCCCGGCCAAATTGTGTGCCGCCCTATGGGACTTCCAACCACAGCCGGATGTGATACAGCCTGGATTTGAACCTGGGACTGTAGTGACACCTCTTGCACTGAGATGCAGTGCCTTAGACCGCTGCACCACTCAGGAGCCCAAAAGCTGTGTGAACATGTCCACATTTTGGCTTTCCAGAAAAAAACCTTCCTGTATACTTTCTCACCCTCACACACACACACACACACACACACACACACACACACACACACACACACACACACGCTGTGAGATGAATGGGGTGTGTTGACCTCCATATGTTTCCCATTTGTAGTCAGTCACACATGAGCATGTTCCTCAGACGCTTTAGGTTAGATTCCTCTGACAGCGCTCCTGTAAATTACATACCCTTAGACAGATAGTGTGTGTGTGGCTGTCCGGCCTTTTGTGTGTGGACGTTTTTAACTATACTTGTGGAGACCAGAAGTCCCCACAAGAATAGTAAAAAATAATTGGGGGACCAACTGAGGACACTTTGTTGGTCCCAACAAGGTCAAATGCTATTTCTAGGGGTATAGGTTTAAGGTTAGAATTAGGGTTAGGAGCTAGTGTTAGGAGAGAGATAGGAGAGAGAGAAGAGATACCTATCTCTCTCTTCTCTCTCTCTCCTATCTCTCTCTTCTCTCTCTCTCCTATCTCTTCTCTCTCTCTCCTATATCTTCTCTCTCCCTCCTATCTCTTTCTTCTCTCTCTCTCCTATCTCTTCTCTCTCCCTCCTATCTCTTCTCTCTCGCCTATCTCTTCTCTCTCTCGCCTATCTCTTCTCTCTCCCCTATCTCTTCTCTCTCTCTTCTATCTCTCTCTTCTCTCTCCCCTATCTCTTTTCTCTCTCCCCTATCTCTTTTCTCTCTCCCCTATCTCTTCTCTCTCTCTTCTATCTCTCTCTTTTCTCACCCCTATCTCTTCTCTCTCTCCTATCTCTCTCTTCTCTCTCCCCTATCTCTTCTCTCTCTCATATCTCTCTAAAGGTCCCTTTCACTCCACCTATTTCCCCCTCATTTTGACGACACCTCTTCTCACGCAAACTCTCATGCAGCTGTTCACGATGTATCACCAAGGAAACCTCTTAACCCTTGACATCAGAAACAAAAAGTTCCACACACACACGCACACACCACATACACGCTTATTGGAAATGTGTTAAAGAATCATACTCCTTTTTCCCACGTACCCTGTGGCCTCTCCTTGTTGGCCCCACAAGGACACGGTGAATTTGGGCATCAAATGAGAAAGCTGGAGAGGGAGGAAGGGAGAAGAGAGAGATAGAGAGAGAGAGAGAGAGAGAGAGAGAGGGGTGGGGGTGGGGTGGGTTGAAAGGGAGAGAAAGAGGAATGGGTTATTCACGTCTGTTTTTCTCCTTTACTATACTGTCCAAACACACAAAAGGTCATTCATAAAAGTATACCACACTGTTGAACACACCACCTGTTTTATCTAGTACACACTGAAGACAAAAATGTATTTACCATAGGTTTTGTATTGTGAATGTCTTTTAATATGTTTGTCA
Organism: Oncorhynchus masou masou; assembly: GCF_036934945.1. Taxonomy (NCBI): domain Eukaryota; kingdom Metazoa; phylum Chordata; class Actinopteri; order Salmoniformes; family Salmonidae; genus Oncorhynchus; species Oncorhynchus masou. Next base: position 18,235,480 of record NC_088228.1, on the reverse strand, counting down.
TTTTTATGTTTCATGGTAGGTCTACTGGAAATTTAACGTAGTAATTAGGCTCCATGAACAACATTTTCAATTCTATAGGATACAGTAAAAATTGCACAGAGTCATTCGTGGGGGAAAAGGCTAGCTAGCACGGAATAGGAACGGAACTGTGCGGTCCCTAAACGACGCAGGCTCCCCTGTCCATCCGTCAGTTAGGAAACCATGTAACAAGAACCATGTGTCTGGGTGAACACAGTATAAAGTGTCTCTCATGGTCGCAACCAGGAGAGAAGAGAGGATGAGAGGAGAGAGGAGGAGAGAGGATGATAGGAGAGGAGAGAGGATGATAGGAGAGAGGAGGAGAGAGGATGATAGGAGAGGAGAGAGGATGATAGGAGAGGAGGGAGGATGATAGGAGAGGAGAGAGGATGATAGGAGAGAGGAGGAGAGAGGAGGAGAGAGGATGATAGGAGAGGAGAGAGGAGGAGAGAGGATGATAGGAGAGGAGAGAGGATGATAGGAGAGGAGGGAGGATGATAGGAGAGGAGAGAGGATGAGAGGAGAGGAGGGAGGATGATAGGAGAGGAGAGAGGATGAGAGGAGAGGAGAGGAGAAAGGATGATAAGAGAGGAGGAGAGGAGAGGATGATAGGAGAGGAGAGAGGATGAGAGGATGAGAGGATGAGAGGGGAGGAGAGGATGAGAGGGGAGGAGAGGATGCGAGGGGAGGAGAGGATGAGAGGGGAGGAGAGGATGCGAGGGGAGGAGAGGATGCGAGGGGAGGAGAGGATGCGAGGGGAGGAGAGGATGCGAGGGGAGGAGAGGATGCGAGGGGAGGAGAGGATGATAGGAGAGGATGATAGGAGAGGATGATAGGAGAGGATGATAGGAGAGGATGATAGGAGAGGAGAAGATGATAGGAGAGAATAGGATGAGAGGATGATGATAGGGGAGGAGAGGATGATGATAGGAGAGGAGAGGATGATGATAGGAGAGGAGAGGATGATGATAGGAGAGGAGAGGATGATGATAGGAGAGGAGAGGATGATGATAGGAGAGGAGAGGATGATGATAGGAGAGGAGAGGATGATGATAGGAGAGAAGAGGATGATGATAGGAGAGAAGAGGATGATGATGAGAGGAGAGGATGATGATATGAGAGGAGAGGATAGAGGATGATAGGAGAGGAGAGAGGATGAGAGGAGAGAGGATGATAAGAGAGAGAAGAGAGAGGAGGAGTGGATGAGAGGAGAGAGGATGAGAGGAAAGGAGAGAGGATGATAGGAGATGAGAGGGGGGAGAGGATGATATGAGAGGAGAGCAGAGAGAATGAGAGGAGAGGAGAGAGGATGATAAAATAAATAATATGAGGTTGAAAAGTGGCAGTTGCCTCATGAAGTCTCATAAAAGCAGAGCATGATTTTTATATAATTTATGGCTTTGTTTATGGGAAGTCGGATGTATGTATATTTTTTATAAATTTTCCTTGTGTTACATACAGGACTGCTTTCAAAGAATGTCAGTAACATGTCTTAAAAAATATATTCCTGGAAAATGTAGCTAACGCTTCAAGAGACTGACATTTCTCTGATGTGAACTGACAGAATTTATTTTAGGCCCAGTGGGGTTTAATAACACAACTTTCCTGCTGTAGTAAATTCCTGTTGTTCTTCCTCCATCTCAAATCAAATCAAATCAAATTTTATTTGTCACATACACATGGTTAGCAGATGTTAATGCGAGTGTAGCAAAATGCTTGTGCTTCTAGTTCCGACAATGCAGTAATAACCAACAAGTAATCTAACTAACAATTCCTAAACTACTGTCTTATACACAGTGTAAGGGGATAAAGAATATGTACATAAGGATATATGAATGAGTGATGGTACAGAGCAGCATAGGCAAGATACAGTAGATGGTATCGAGTACAGTATATACATATGAGATGAGTATGTAAACAAAGTGGCATAGTTAAAGTGGCTAGTGATACATGTATTACATAAGGATGCAGTCGATGATATAGAGTACAGTATATACGTATGCATATGAGATGAATAATGTAGGGTATGTAAACATTATATTAGGTAGCATTGTTTAAAGTGGCTAGTGATATATTTACATCATTTCCCATCAATTCCCATTATTAAAGTGGCTGGAGTTGAGTCAGTGTCAGTGTGTTGGCAGCAGCCACTCAATGTTAGTGGTGGTGGCTGTTTAACAGTCTGATGGCCTTGAGATAGAAGCTGTTTTTCAGTCTCTCGGTCCCAGCTTTGATGCACCTGTACTGACCTCGCCTTCTGGATGATAGCAGGGTGAACAGGCAGTGGCTCGGGTGGTTGATGTCCTTGATGATCTTTATGGCCTTCCTGTAACATCGGGTGGTGTAGGTGTCCTGGAGGGCAGGTAGTTTGCCCCCGGTGATGCGTTGTGCAGACCTCACTACCCTCTGGAGAGCCTTACGGTTGAGGGCGGAGCAGTTGCCGTACCAGGCGGTGATACAGCCCGCCAGGATGCTCTCGATTGTGCATCTGTAGAAGTTTGTGAGTGCTTTTGGTGACAAGCCGAATTTCTTCAGCCTCCTGAGGTTGAAGAGGCGCTGCTGCGCCTTCTTCACGATGCTGTCTGTGTGAGTGGACCAAATCAGTTTGTCTGTGATGTGTATGCCGAGGAACTTAAAACTTGCTACTCTCTCCACTACTGTTCCATCGATGTGGATAGGGGGGTGTTCCTTCTGCTGTTTCCTGAAGTCCACAATCATCTCCTTAGTTTTGTTGACGTTGAGTCTGAGGTTATTTTCCTGACACCACACTCCGAGGGCCCTCACCTCCTCCCTGCAGGCCGTCTCGTCGTTGTTGGTAATCAAGCCTACCACTGTTGTGTCGTCCGCAAACTTGATGATTGAGTTGGAGGCGTGCGTGGCCGCGCAGTCGTGGGTGAACAGGGAGTACAGGAGAGGGCTCAGAATGCACCCTTGTGGGGCCCCAGTGTTGAGGATCAGCGGGGAGTAGATGTTGTTACCTACCCTAAACACCTGGGGGCGGCCCGTCAGGAAGTCCAGTACCCAGTTGCACAGGGCCGGGTCGAGACCCAGGGTCTCGAGCTTGAAGACGAGCTTGGAGGGTACTGTGGTGTTGAATGCCGAGCTGTAGTCGATGAACAGCATTCTCACGTAGGTATTCCTCTTGTCCAGATGGGTTAGGGCAGTGTGCAGTGTGGTTGAGATTGCATCGTCTGTGGACCTATTTGGGCGGTAAGCAAATTGGAGTGGGTCTAGGGTGTCAGGTAGGGTGGAGGTGATATGGTCCTTGACTAGTCTCTCAAAGCACTTCATGATGACGGAGGTGAGTGCTGACTCTCCTCTTGTCTTCACTGGCACAGAAACTCTAATCTGCACAGTGTGACTCTGTATATACCCTAACTCGTGATATGAGTGCTCAAGGTCAACTTTCACGCATACTGTATGTCCTAGTTACATCTTTGCATAATCTATGCAAAAGTATGTGTATAAAGAAGTGACATGTTACGTGTGCGTTTGTAACTGGATTGAGCCATGAAAGGGCTGTAATTTATGCATAATCTGTATGATACAAAGTATTATTTGATTTACTTCTATTTTTATTCTATTCTATTTTAAATTATATTCTACCACATTCTACTCACCCTACCCTACCCTGCTCTACTATCCTCTACTCACCCTACTCTACTATACTCTACTATCCTCTACTCACCCTACCCTACTCTACTATCCTCTACTCACCCTACCCTACTCTACTATCCTCTACTCACCCTACCCTACCCTACTATCCTCTACTCACCCTACCCTACCCTACTCTACTATCCTCTACTCACCCTACCCTACCCTGCTCTACTATCCTCTACTCACCCTACCCTACTCTACTATCCTCTACTCACCCTACCCTACCCTACTATCCTCTACTCACCCTACCCTACTCTACTATCCTCTACTCACCCTACCCTACCCTGCTCTACTATCCTCTACTCACCCTACCCTACTCTACTATCCTCTACTCACCCTACTCTACTCTACTCTACTATACTCTACTATCCTCTACTCACCCTACCCTACCCTACTCTACTATCCTCTACTCACCCTACCCTACTCTACTATCCTCTACTCACCCTACCCTACCCTACTCTACTATACTCTACTCACCCTACCCTACCCTGCTCTACTATCCTCTACTCACCCTACCCTACTCTACCCTACTGTACTCACCCTACTCTACTCTACTCACTCTACCCTACCCTACTCTACTATACTCTACTCACCCTACTCTACTCTACTCACCCTACTCTACTCTACTCACTCTACTCTACTCTACTCTACTCTACTCTACTCTACTCTACCCTACTCTACTCTACTCACCCTACTCTACTATACTATACTCTACTCACCCTACTCTACTCTACTCTACTCACCCTACTCTACTCTACTCACCCTACTCTACTCTACTCTACTCTACCCTACTCTACTCTACTCACCCTACCCTACTCTACACTACCATACCCTATGCTACACTACTCTACCCTACTCTACTCAACTCACCCTACTCTACTCTACTCTACCCTACTCACCCTACCCTACTCTACACTACCATACCCTACGCTACACTACTCTACTCTACCCTACTCTACTCTACTCACCCTACCCTACCCTACTCTACTATACTCTACTCACCCTACTCTACTCTACTCACCCTACTCTACTCTACTCTACTCACCCTACTCTACTCTACTCTACTCTACTCTACTCTACTCTACTCTACTCTACTCTACTCTACTCACCCTACCCTACTCTACACTACCATACCCTACGCTACACTACTCTACACTACTCTACTCTGCTCACCCTACTCTACTCTACCCTACCCTACTCTACCCTACTCTACTCTACTCTACTCTACTCACCCTAATTTACCCTACCCTACTCTACAATACCCTACTATACCCTACGCTACGCTACACTACACTACTCCACCCTACTCTACTCACCCTACTTAACCCTACCCTACCCTACTCTACTATACTCTACTCACCCTACTCTACTCACCCTACTCTACTATACTCTACTCACCATACTCTACTCTACTCTACTCACCCTACTCTACTATACTCTACTCACCCTACTCTACTATACTCACCCTACTCTACTATACTATACTCTACTCACCCTACTCTACCCTACTCTACTCACCCTACTCTACTCTACTCTACTCTACCCACCCCACCCCACCCTACTCTACACTACCATACCCTACGCTACACTACCCTACTCTACTCAACTCACCCTACTCTACTCTACTCACCCTACTCTACTCTACCCTACTCTACTCTACTCACCCTACCCTACTCTACACTACCATACCCTACGCTACACTACTCTACTCTACTCTACTCTACTCACCCTACCCTACCCTACTCTACTATACTCTACTCACCCTACTCTACTCTACACACCCTACTCTACTCTACCCTACTCTACTATCCTCTACTCACCCTACCCTACCCTACTCTACTATCCTCTACTCACCCTACCCTACTCTACTATCCTCTACTCACCCTACCCTACCCTACTCTACTATCCTCTACTCACCCTACCCTACCCTGCTCTACTATCCTCTACTCACCCTACCCTACTCTACCCTACTGTACTCACCCTACTCTACTCTACTCACTCTACCCTACCCTACTCTACTATACTCTACTCACCCTACTCTACTCACCCTACTCTACTCTACTCACTCTACTCTACTCTACTCTACTCTACTCTACTCTACTCTACTCTACTCTACTCTACTCACCATACTCTACTCTACTCTACTCACCCTACTCTACTATACTCTACTCACCCTACTCTACTATACTCACCCTACTCTACTATACTATACTCTACTCACCCTACTCTACCCTACTCTACTCACCCTACTCTACTCTACTCTACTCTACTCTACTCTACTCTACTCTACTCTACTCTACTCTACTCACCCTACTCTACTCTACTCTACTCTACTCTACCCACCCCACCCCACCCTACTCTACACTACCATACCCTACGCTACACTACCCTACTCTACTCAACTCACCCTACTCTACTCTACTCACCCTACTCTACTCTACCCTACTCTACTCTACTCACCCTACCCTACTCTACACTACCATACCCTACGCTACACTACTCTACTCTACCCTACTCTACTCTACTCACCCTACCCTACTCTACTATACTCTACTCACCCTACTCTACTCTACACACCCTACTCTACTCTACCCTACTCTACTCTACTCTACTCACCCTACCCTACTCTACACTACCATACCCTACGCTACACTACTCTACTCTACCCTACTATACTCTACTCACCATACTCTACTCTACTCACCCTACTCTACTCTACTCACCCTACCCTACTCTACACGACCCCATACCCTACGCTACACTACTCTACTCTACTCTACCCTACTCTACTCTACTCACCCTACCCTACCCTACTCTACTATACTCTACTCACCCTACTCTACTCTACTCACCCTACTCTACTATACTCTACTCACCATACTCTACTCTACTCTACTCACCCTACTCTACTATACTCTACTCACCCTACTCTACTCTACTCACCCTACTCTACTCTACTATACTCTACCCTACTCTACTCACCCTACTCTACTCTACTCTACTCTACTCTACTCTACTCACCCTAATTTACCCTACCCTACTCTACAATACCCTACCCTACGCTACGCTACACTACACTACTCCACCCTACTCTACTCACCCTACTTTACCCTACTCTACTCTACTCTACCTGACTCTACTCACTCTACTCTACTCACCCTACTCTACTCTACTCTACTCTACTCTACTCTACTCTACTCTACTCTACTCTACTCACCGTATTCTACTCACCCTACTCTACTCTACTCTACAATACCCTACTATACCCTACGCTACGCTACACTACACTCCTCTACCCTACTCTACTCTACTCACTCTACTCTACTCACCCTACACTTCTCTACTCACCCTACTCTACTCTCCTCACCCTACTCTACTCTACTCACTCTACTCTACTCTACTCTACTCTACTCTACTCTACTCTACTCTACCCTACTCTACTCTACTCTACTCACCCTACCCTACTCTACACTACACTACCATACCCTATACTACACTACACTACTCTACCCTACTCTACTCACCCTACTCTACTCTACCCACCCTACCCTACCCTACCCTACTCTACTCTACACTACCCTACTATACCCTACGCTACACTACTCTACCCTACTCTACTCACCCTACTCTACCCTTCTCTACTCTACCCCACCCTACTTTACCCTACTCTACTCTACACTGCCCTACTATACCCTACGCTACACTACACTACTCTACCCTACTCTACTCACCCTACTCTACCCTTCTCTACTCTATCCCACCCTACTCACCCTACTTTACTCTACTCTACTCTACTCTACTCTACTCTACTCTACTCTACTCTACTCTACTCTACTTACCCTACTCTACTCTACTCTACTCACCCTACCCTACTCTACTCGACACTACTCTACCCTAACCTACTCTACTCTACGCTACTCACCCTACTCTACTCTACCCCACTCTACCCTACCATACACTACTCTACACTACTCTACCTTACTCTGCCCTACTCACCCTACCCTACTCTACCCTACACCACCCTACTGTACTGTACTCTACCCTACTTTACGCTACTCTATTCTACTCTATCACACCTCACTCCATTATTCCATTCTCTCCTCTCACCAGGTAATGGGGCTGTTGAACCCAGGAGGAGTACCCCACCAGCCCAGCCACCAGAGTGACTTTGCCCTCTCTCCCCTGACTGGAGGGCTTGAGCCCGGGGTTGGCATGGCGGCCAGCTGCCACGGCTCCCAACGGGGCTTGGAGGGTCTGCCAGGCCTGACCAGCATGCCCAGCTCCCAGTCCTACTGCCCACCCACCTACAGCTCGCCAGCCTACGCCATGGAACACCACCCCTCCTACCAGTACGGACAGTACGGACAAAGCAAGGTGGGTTTTTGAACTAGGAATATTATGTACAGTTTATTGTAGCATTGGGACTGTTAGTAACATGTTTTATTGTAGCACTGGGACTGTTAGTAACGTGCTTTATTGTAGCACTGGGACTGTTAGTAACATGTTTTATTGTAGCACTGGGACTGTTAGTAACGTGCTTTATTGTAGCACTGGGACTGTTAGTAACATGTTTTATTGTAGCACTGGGACTGTTAGTAACATGTTTTATTGTAGCACTGGGACTGTTAGTAACGTGCTTTATTGTAGCACTGGGACTGTTAGTAATATATATATATATATATATATATATATATATATATATATTACTATGTGTGTGTATTTGTATGTGGTTATTTTAGACACATTTGTTGTTTGAATGCATTGATTGTAACTCATTCTGAAAATACTGTCTGTTAAAATATCTTTATGAAAGACGCATTAGATTAGCATTAAAGGTATACTAACTCCATTCATTTCTACATACCCTACAATCTCCCATGATTAGAGACCATACTCAAGGTTTAGATTTTCAGAATAATAACCCATGTTAATTGCAAAGGCCAACAAATCAGGCGGTGACATTACACATATGTCAGAGACACGGCTAGTAGTCGAGGGGGCACTTCAGTTTCCATTACTATTACCTGTGAGCATTTACCCACACCATATATCTACATGGCCAGATACAGAAGTATGTCGGTTGGCCTCTCTCCCCCATAACCATCAGCCTGTGACCTTTCACGAACCTGTGTGATGAGCTGGACCATCAAACCCTCCGCTCGTTCACCTAGCCATGTAATGACCCCTAGGTAACGAAGATACCTCCCCAAATCAAAGGAGCGGCTTCCCCAAAGCATGTTTGACAGGCGGGGGAGGAGGAGGGAGAGTTAGTGGGGTGGGGTGAGGGGCGGGTGAGGCACAATACCACATGTTGACTGGCCCGTCAGTAGCGGCATCTTGATGTCATTAATTTGGGGAGGTCCAAGCTGGGGACCCATGTGCAAGCAGCTTGTGAGGGCAGGGGTAGGGGGTTGTTGGTAAGAGAGAGTTGGGTGGAAGGTAGGGTTGAGAGGGGGTCTTTTTAACGGGGAGCGAAATGGCCTTTGGCAGGCAGGGATTGGAAACATGTGTCCCTGTGGAGGTCAGATGCAGTCTGAGTTGTTATTGATCACTGGAGCAGAGCCACAGCCAGGACCAACGTGGCCAGGGCAGGCAGGCCAACTCTAACTCTCCCCAGTACAGTACAGCCCAGCCAAAGGGGAAAGCGCCAGATCTGCCTCTCTTTAACTCCCTCACCCCCTCTCGCCCTCTTCCTTACATCCTCCATTCTCTCTACCTCTCACTGCTCTCTTCAACACCTTCACCCACTATTTACCCCTCTCACCCATCAGGCATGATGTTACCCTGACACAGGAGGTAGACACTGACATGATGTTACCATGACACAGGAGGTAGACACTGACATGATGTTACCCTGACACAGGAGGTAGACACTGACATGATGTTACCATGACACAGGAGGTAGACACTGACATGATGTTACCCTGACACAGGAGGTAGACACTGACATGATGTTACCATGACACAGGAGGTAGACACTGACATGATGTTACCCTGACACAGGAGGTAGACACTGACATGATGTTATCATGACACAGGAGGACGACACTGACATGATGTTACCATGACACAGGAGGTAGACACTGACATGATGTTACCCTGACACAGGAGGTAGACACTGACATGATGTTACCCTGATACAGGAGGTAGACACTGACATGATGTTACCATGACACAGGAGGTAGACACTGACATGATGTTACAATGACACAGGAGGTAGACACTGACATGATGTTACCCTGACACAGGAGGTAGACACTGACATGATGTTACCCTGACACAGGAGGTAGACACTGACATGATGTTACCATGACACAGGAGGTAGACACTGACATGATGTTACCCTGACACAGGAGGTAGACACTGACATGATGTTACCCTGATACAGGAGGTAGACACTGACATGATGTTACCCTGATACAGGAGGTAGACACTGACATGATGTTACCATGACACAGGAGGTAGACACTGACATGATGTTACCATGACACAGGAGGTAGACACTGACATGATGTTACCATGACACAGGAGGTAGACACTGACATGATGTTACCATGACACAGGAGGTAGACACTGACATGATGTTACAATGACACAGGAGGTAGACACTGACATGATGTTACCCTGACACAGGAGGTAGACACTGACATGATGTTACCCTGACACAGGAGGTAGACACTGACATGATGTTACCATGACACAGGAGGTAGACACTGACATGATGTTACCCTGACACAGGAGGTAGACACTGACATGATGTTATCATGACACAGGAGGTAGACACTGACATGATGTTATCATGACACAGGAGGTAGACACTGACATGATGTTACCCTGACACAGGAGGTAGACACTGACATGATGTTACCATGACACAGGAGGTAGACACTGACATGATGCTACCATGACACAGGAGGTAGACACTGACATGATGTTACCATGACACAGGAGGTAGACACTGACATGATGTTACCCTGACACAGGAGGTAGACACTGACATGATGTTACCCTGACACAGGAGGTAGACACTGACATGATGTTACCATGACACAGGAGGTAGACACTGACATGATGTTACCCTGATACAGGAGGTAGACACTGACATGATGTTACCCTGATACAGGAGGTAGACACTGACATGATGTTATCATGACACAGGAGGTAGACACTGACATGATGTTACCCTGATACAGGAGGTAGACACTGACATGATGTTACCATGACACAGGAGGTAGACACTGACATGATGTTACCCTGATACAGGAGGTGGCGCCGAAGATGATGGCTAACGTTTCACATGCCAGTAACCAATTGTGCTATTTTGTTAGTTTTTTTTGCATTGTTTGTAACTTTGTAAAAACCTTTTTGGAATATAATGTTGCTTCAACTGTTTCTTGTGACCGAAAATAACTTCTGGACATCAGAACTGGGTTTAATCACCACAAACTGGAAGAAGCTTCTTCCTTTAACGAGTCCAACGAGAAAGATATACTGCTCTCCTGGGAACAGGCCTAGATTCCCATTATTTGCGTGAAGAAAATATGGAGGAAAAGAGGACGCAGATCGGGCTGTCTTTTGAGAATCCGTAGGCGAGCGAGTAAACTCCCACTGCCATCAATTCTACTTGCTAACAAGCAATCATTGGAAAATACAATTGATGACCTACGATTTCGATTATCCTACCAACGGGACATTAAGAACTGTAATATCTTATGTTTCACCGAGTCGTGGCTGAATGACGACACTGATAATATAGAGCTGGAGGGATTTTCAATGCACCGACAGAACAGAGAAGCTACGTCTGGTAAGCTTCTTGTCAATAACAGCTAGTGCTCGATGTCTAATATTAAAGAAGTCTCGAGGTATTGCTCGCCTGAGGTAGAGTACCTTATGATAAGCTGTAGACCACACTATCTACCAAGAGAGATCTCATCTGCATTATTCATAGCTGTCTATTTACCATCATAGACCGATGCTGGCACTAAGACTGCACTCAACCAACTCTATGAGGCCATAAGCAAACAAATAAATGCTCACACAGAAGAGGCGCTCCTAGTGGCCGGGGACTTTAATGCAGGCAAACTTAAGTCAGTTTTACCAAATTTTTTACCAGCATGTCACATGTGCAACCAGAGGGAAAAAAACTAGACCACCTTTGCTCCACAAACAGAGATGCATACAAAGCTCTCCCCCGCCTTCCATTTGGCAAATCTGACCATAATATTATCCTCCGGATTCCTGCTTACAAGCAAAAACTAATCCACACGCCTATAAGAAATCCCGCTATGCCCTCCGATGAACCATCAAACAAGCAAAGCGTCAATACAGGATTAAGATTGAATCCTAATACACCGGCTCTGACGCTTGTCGGATTTCTCAGGGCTTGAAAACTATTACGGACTACAAAGGGAAACCCAGACGCGAGCTGCCTAGTAACGCGAGCCTACCAGAAGAGCTAATTGCTTTTATGCTCGCTTCGAGGCAAGCAACACTGAAGAATGCACGAGAGCAACAGCTGTTCTGGATGACTGTGTAATAATGGTCTCGGTAGCCGATGTGAGCAAGACCTTTTAAACAGGTCAACATTCAAAAAGCCGCAGGGCCAGTTGGATGTGTACTCAAAGCATGCGTGGACCAACTGGCATGCGTGGAACAAGTGTCTTCACTGACATTTTCAACCTCTCCCTGACCGAGTCTGTAATACCTACATGTTTCAAGCAGACCACCATAGTCCCTGTGCCCAAGGAAGCGAAGGTAACCTGCCTAAATGATTACTGTCTGGTAGCACTCACGTCGGTAGCCATGAAGTGCTTTGAAAGGCTGGTCATGGCTCACATCAACAGCATCCTCCCAGATACCCTAGACCCACTCCAATTTGCATACTGCCCCAACAGATCCACAGATGACGCAATCTCAATTGCACTCCACACTGCCCTTTCCCACCTGGACAAAAGGAACACCTATGTGAGAATGCTGTTCATTGACTACAGCTCAGCGTTCAACACCATAGTGCAAACAAAGCTCATCACTAAGCTAAGGACCCGGGGACTAAACACCTCACTCTGCAACTGGATCCTGGACTTCCTGATGGGCCGCCCCCAGGTGGTAAGGGTAGGATCTTCAACACGGGGGCCCCTCAGGAGTGTGTACTTAGTCCCCTCCTGTACTCCCTGTTCACCCACGACTGGCTAAACACGACTCCAACATCATTAAGTTTGCTGACGTCACAACAGTGGAAGGCCTGATCACCGACAATGATGAGACAGCCTTTTGGGAGGAGGTTAGAGAACTGGCAGTGTGGTGCCAGGACAACAACCTCTCCCTAAATGTGAGCAAGACAAAGGAGCTGATCATGGACTACAGGAAATCATCAACGGGGCTGTAGTGGAGCGGGTCGAGAATTTGAAGTTCCTTGGTGTCCACACCACCAACAAAACCTTTTCCCCCTCAGGAGACTGAAACGATTTGGCATGGGTCCCCAGATCCTCAAAGAGTCTACAGCTGCACCATTAAGAGCATTCTGACCGGTTGCATCATCGCCTGTAATGGCAACTGCTCGGCATCTGACTGTTAGAGGGTAGTACATACGGCCCAGTACATCACTGGGGCCAAGCTTCCTGCCATCCAGGAATAGATGGTGTAAGAGGAAAGCCCATAAAATTGTTAGAGACTCCAGTCACCCAAGTTATAGACTGTTTTCTCTGCTACCACACGGCAAGCGGTACCGGAGCGCCAAGTCGAGGACCAAAAGGCTCCTTAACAGCTTCTACACCCAAGCCATTAGATTGCTGAACAACTCATCTAATGGCCACCGGACTATTACTTTTTAACCTTTATTTAACTAGGCAAGTCTGTTAAGAACAAATTCCTATTTACAATGACTGCCTAGGAACAGTGAGTTAACTGCCTTGTTGAGGGGCAGAACAGCAGATTGTTTCCTTGTCAGCTCAGGGATTTGATCTAGCAACCATTTGGTTACCGGCCCAACGCTCTATCCACTAGACTACCTGCCCCCCATTAGTTTTGTACAATGCTGCTACTTGCTGTTTATTATCTATCCAGTCACATCTCCCCTACCTTCATGTACAAATGACCTCCAACCTGTAACTCCACACACCGACTCGGTACCGGTACCCACTGTATATAGCCTTGTTATTGTGTTACTTTGGTATAATTTTCTTTCTTTAGGGCTTGTAAGTAAGCATTTCACAGTAAGGTCTACACTTGTATTTGGCGCATGTGACAAATACAGTTTGATTTGAGATACTGACATGAAACCCAATGGAGAACAGTTCTAACCCCCCTCTCTCTCTCAGGTGCCTTTCATTATCTGAAACCCCAACATGGCCAGGAGTGGACGAGATCTCTGGCCAACCTGACAGTCAACTCCAGAGAAATCCCCCCCCCCCTCTGCCTATTCCCTACCCAGCCCCTGAGGAGAAGGGACAACCCAGAGAAATGGACGGAGGGGGGTTGTTTTGGGATGGGGTACCCTGGTTGGGGATGTGGGGGAGTCTCAATGGGATAATCAGAACCAAAGGGGGAGCCCTCTCCAGTTACCTGGCTCCCGCCCCACTCGCACTTCACGTCATGCTCTGAAAACCAAGCACGCCTTGCTCTCCATGCTTGAAGAGAAAAATAAATGGAGAAATAAATGGAGAGAAGGAGAAGAAGAGGAGGTGAGGCAGAGGATAAATGAAAAAAGGGTGAATAAAACAAAATTCACTCAGTCAAGATTCTGCCTTTGATTTGTAATAAGTGGGAGAGAGTGGGAGAGGACTTGTAAGCTGTTTTTCTTCCATGGATGCACCTTCGAGGCCAATGTGATGGGAGGAAAATACATTTTTAAGGCACGATCCTGAAGCTAACGGTGATCTATCTATGGACCTGCAATAGGCACACCGCTCACTCAGCCACAATGCTTTATTTATGGCACTCACAATGTCTTAGGGAAATGTCTTATACTGTACACTGATAATATGTATTTTTTCACATGATTTGGGGAATTGAAATGGGTTCTAACAGGAGAAGAAAAACCGCCATCAATTTGATTGGTAACATGACTGTAGGGTTAAAGTAAAGTAAAGGTCTGGACAGTGGACTCAGTCTTTCACCCATCTCGGTTGATAGTAGAGAGACAGAGAGATAGAGACATACAGTCGTAGATGGAAGCTGCTTCAACCCAAAGAAGTGCCTCAGATGAAATGAACTGACACATCTCCTCAACTAGCCTTCTACATTCTTTTTGTAATCTATATTGTATTGAGAAAAACAAAGATAGCTGGGTTGCTTGCAGGGCAGTGCACAGACCTTTTCGGGGGCATGTGCTCAAACATAAAATAGGGTGCCCCCTCAAAGAAATTCCCGCAGCAGCTGCAAGAGGCGAAAGCAGCACAATCTGATGAGTAAAGTATTTTCCTAAACTATTTTGAACTGGAATTAATGCTGCACTTATTAAAATGAATGACCCACACAATTCCAGTCAAAATAGAAGATGGTAAGAAATACTGTTGCCTACCGTTACTAAATCCAAAACAACTCCATTTGTTGCCACGATCATGTATCCCAGGGTTTTTCATATTTGTTGACCCGCGACCCCTAAAAATGAGTGGTCTGCCTACAAAACATGTAAACCCTGGCGCACGCACATGCACATGTGCGCAAATGTAGCATGTCATTTACAGCCATAAATGGTGACGCATTTTCAAAACGCAAGTCTAGAGAAATAAACTTTACAGCTGAATTTGGGTCTGAAAGTCATTCATGTTTGCAGCCAATATGTACCAGGGATATATCATGTCACTTCTCTGGAGTCCAGAGCAAGTCAAACGGCCTACTTGTAGAGGAGGTTGCAGGATCGTATGGAAAATGATGCCGCTTTGGAGGGCAACCTGCCTGCAAAGTGCTTGTTGTCAGCCCTGTAGCCCGGTTCTTCGTTACAACTATTGGAACAAATTCACCATAAAATTGTACATCTTCACTCCATAATATTGAAAGCAGTGCGACGTTACAGCTGCTTATCTTTAGACATATAGCCAGCAGTATCCACCCAAATTAGTCTGAAATTTGGAAATTACCAATCAAATCTCCACCTAGCCTATTGTTCGGGCAAATATGAGTCAGTAGTAGATTGCTAAACTGTATTTTATATGGATGATAAGCGTAGGCCAACTCTGTATTTGCCACGTAGAATTGGAGGATATGAAACAAGTGTTCTGGTCATTAATCTAGATATACGCGCCTGCCTTTGTGCGCCCATGCTGATTGAAGACTGGTCATTGGTCAAAAATCAAGAAGCACAACTTTTTGGTTCTGAAGCATAGATGAGAATTTACCACCGATTGGAGCGCACTCAGAACAACAATGACAAAAAAATGTATACAACAATAATAATATATACCACCACTGAAAAGGGCACTTTGGAGACTGGAAGGCTCGGATCACTTTTAAAGCAATAAGAATCCTAACACAAGATCCATGCATGTACAGGTAACTTTGATTTTTGCAGATGGGAGATTTGAGTATAAATCTGAGTTATATACACTCAAGTTAAGATTCTGCCCATACAGATCTGGGACCAGGCTACCAGTCACATAGTCCAGTCAAGTGTTAATTGGACCTGATGAAACATACCACTCCTGTTCATTTAGTATTTATTCAGTCCACCTCTGTTAGTATCCCTGGTCTTAATACTCAGTGGGGCTGACCCGTAAATCTTAAGCAGCAGATCTAGGATCTTAAACACAGGAAATTGAAATTGCTTCTGAAGTTTATAATTTCCACTTTGAAACTTCAGACTTGTTTTTCATTACGAAAAATGAATCAACCCCTGCATAAATGTCTATTCATTATAATCCACATAATAATTCACATTTGCAGTTGCTGCAGCAGTATTTTCCAACTGTATCAAACTGGCTCAAATTAAGATCCTACATCTGTACACCTATATTTTTCTGCCTTGTTTCTTTTGTAAACATATATCATTTTCATCTATGACTGCATAAAATGATTTTTGTTGGAATATGTCTTGTCAAATGCAGCACTATTTACTATTTATAATAAAATAAAAAATAAAAATGTGTACAGGCTGAAGTGTTTTAATTGATTTAAAACCAATGTGTGTCTGTCTTTACAATCTTGATTATGTACTGACATGTACTTTTTTTCTTTAATCATAAGAGTAATGTAAATCGCTCTAGATTAGAGTGTCTGCTAAATTACTGAAATGTAAAAATGTAAATGGAGAATGTTAGCTTTAAGTTAACTATGAGTTAGGATAAGTTATGAACCAGTTCTGAACTTGGGGCAATATAATTGATGAGAGCAGATTACTAGCTCATTCAGGACATTAGTTACATCTAAATTAGAACCGTAATTGCATTAAACAAAGGGAAAGGGAAAGGCAGCCAAAAGAGCAATGACACAGACAAGACAAGATGGCAATGTCCCAAGTGACCATCCACTGGATGACTTACTGGAAAATGACACATCTTTACCCCAAATTTAGAACAAAGATAATATTTCTTTCTTTTCAAATTTCGAATCAAAGATCCATGTTTAAGGTTAAATGTTTTCCCTGCAATACGATATGTTTTGTTTTCCAAGAGAATAACTGAAAGAATCTGCCATCCACCAACCCCATCACTGTAAGCACACACTCATGCACTCACCAGGGTTGGGGTCAATTCAATTTCAGTTCCAGTCATTTCAGGAAGTAAACCATATTGTGGTCTTCCTAAGAACAAGCATTTGCCATGACTGACGGTGTACCGTTGGTGCTCTCATCCTCTCATGTATTCTCTCGCTGCAGCCCAGCGGCTCCCCAACACTTTAAAGACTCATTCATAAATATATCCTTTTTCATAAACACTGTTTCCAGACAAATTCCTGCTCCCCGGGGGACCCTTCAAACCCGTCATGATTAAAGCAGATCTCCCTGTAAACGATCTAAACACAACACCACAGACACATTGGGACATTAGTCACTGTCTCTCTGGGGTTCAGACTGGAATTGCTTCCCAAAAGCACCCTATATTCTCTATATTGTGCACTACTTTTGACCAGGGCCCAAAGGGCTCTGGTCAATAGTAGTGCACTATGTAGGGAATAGGGCACCATTTGTGACACACATGGGGTTCAGAGGGCTAAACGTTCCGATCCCAGCGCCCCGGCAGAAAGAAAAACACTCAGCCAGTTGTCTGACACTTCACAAGTTATGGGTATCTGTGTTTTTATCACTCTCTCATTCTTCTCTTCTTCTTTCCTTATTTCTTTCTCTTTGTGAAGGGGGGAATCTGGGGATCAGGTGTTTGCAGCTGGTAGTGTCACTCATTTTATATGGTGTGTGTAAGTGTGTGTGTGTGTGTGTGTGTGTCCATGTATAAATTCATACCAGTGGCGGTCGGAGCCGTTTAAGATGAGGGAGGACAATTTTCTTTCTCCATAAGCATGGTCTTATTTCCTATTGGAGGACTGTCATTCATATTCCATTCACCCAGTTCAATGTAACATCGATAGGTTTAGACTACTACACGATACTCTCATTTTCTCTATACTCATCATGAGGTTGCTACAACCTAGCTTATAAATGAAAGTTTACAACATAGGTGCACAGGTGACAAACAGTGACACATGGACAGACAGTGACACATTCAATAGTGCCTTGAACACTCTTGCCTGCATCGAGCTGATCTAGGGTGTAATCATTATTCCAACAGTTGCAAACAAGAGATTCTATGTGACAAATTCAGGTATATTTATCCCCGTTTCATTCTATTTGATTCTGTTTTAGAAACGTTTTTTTCAACAGAATCGGCAGAATAAATACATCCCCGATCACGTATAAACACAGTTCACTTTTATAGCAGCCACGTTGTATTTCTTCTCGCATCTATGTGCTATCCCCCTAGGCTAAACTAGCTAGCTGCATTATCTAGCTAAGTAAGTGAAACTGAAAGAAAAAAAAAGACAAAATCTCTCTCTCTCTCTTGCTTCTCCATTTTTGAAGATATGAATTTGTCTTTCTCTCTCTTGGAGACAACTACTCACCATATTTTATGCACTGCCTTGCTAGCGAGCTGTAGATTACGCTTTCATTACTAGATTCATTCTCTGATTCTTTGACTTGGGTGGACAACATGTCAGTTAATGCTGCTAGAACTCTGATAGTTTGGAGGACGTCTTCCGGAAGTTGTCATAGTTACTGTGCAGGTCTATGGAAGGGGATGAGAACCATACGCCTCCTACGTTTTGTATTGAAGTTAATGTACCCAGAGGAGGAAGGGAGCTAGCTGCCCTCCAGCTACACCGTGGTGCTACCCTACATAGTGTTGTTGAGGGTACTGTAGACCTTCATTGCAAAACAGTGTGTTTTAATCAATTATTTGGTGAGGTGAATATATTTGGTAGATTTTTATCTAAAAAGGATAACTTTCTCAATGTTTAACTTAACAAATAATGAAATTCACTGAGGAGGATGGTCCTCACCTTCCTCCTCTGAGGAGCCTCCACTGGTTCATACATCTTCCTCTATATGTGTGCATGTGTTCCTACATTGTGTATTTACTTGCAATAGTGTTTGTGTGATTGTGTGTTGATGTTTGCTTGTGTGTCCGAGCTCTGAGGGAAACTTTGAGAGATCAAGGCCAGATATCATTTCACTGTTTTCTAAGTCTTTCAGCAAACTCCTTTTAAAGTGCTTAACTTGTTGAACACAATGGAAGTAGGAGAAAAAAGCCTCCTCTGAAGCAAAGTGCCACTCAAGCAGCCACAAACTGGAGACAACTTAACCCTTGACCCAACACTCTTTGAAAGGAGTAGACTACTTGACCAGAGCTGACAACAACCCCAGTCTCTTGCACCCTCCAAGACCTCCAATAGAAAGTGAAGGAAGGGGAGGAGGTGTTTCAGGAGAGAGGGAGGGAGAGAGAAAAGGAGTGAGGGAGGTGTGACAAATAGTTGATTTTAGAGAAGAGGGCAAAAGAGAAAATATGTTTTGGGTAATGCACAGCTTTGATTCAAGGCAAAAAAGTTGAAAAGGATGAATTGAGCTTACATGATTTGTCTGCATAGACAATGGTGCATGTATGTTTTTTTAGCCTGGTGACATTAACGTTATCAGTATGACATGTTTATAACTTCGTTGAGAGACTGAACTCTGATATTTTGCAGAGAGTATCTTTGCTCTGTAGCTGCCATGGCCTTTTACTGGTAAGGGTGGTAAGTGGTCTTTATCTCAACAATGTCTCTTTATCCATTGTCAGATAGTTGCTAGGTTAGGGACAACATTCCTTTCCCAATGCGGCTCAGTGTCGTCACTTCTCCCTCTCTCTCTGGCTCCATTTTCCCTTTCTCAATCTGGCTCTACACATCTTTCTCCAATGTCTTTCTCTCTCTAGAACTCTATTTCTTCATCGTCTCTCTCATTCCATCGTTGAATACTTTTGGATTCAATTTTTATTTTCTCCGTCTCCTCTCCCTCATCTGTATTTCTCTCTCTGCCTCATTCCAAACTCCTCTTTATCTGTTTCGCCATGAACCGAACCCTGCTTCTTGCACTACTCTCCCGATGCAGGAAGATCATCCTGGAAGAACTGGAATCCAACAGTGGCAACAGTGTCCACCACCTCAACACCAACAACACATCGTCATCATCCCTCCCAATGCAAATCCTGACCCCCAGCCGGCCGGCTGTGGATCCCAGGACTTCCTACGACAATGCTTACTTCTACATCCTCTTTGTCATGGGTTTCTACTCCTTCCTGGCTATCGCCCTCTTCAAGAGCTTCGTCAACAGTTCACAGAAGAAGGACCCTTATGAGGAGTTCATGGGCGAAGGAGGAGGAGGGAAGGAAAAATTGAGTGCAGATGATTTTGACTTGAATTTGAACGACAATGGGGCGGTTTAACTTTGAAGAGTAGAGCAGAGGAGGAGAGCGGACTCTGAGTCCTGAAGTTGGGTTGGCTGGTGGGCTGGCTGTGAGGCAATGCTGCATGCAGATGTTTTGACAGTTGCCAAAGCCAGGAAAATGTCAATACAAACTTTTCACGGACCTGCTAGTGATTTTGCAAAACCTTTAGCTGCAAAGTTATTTTTTTCTCCACCATTCAAAAATGAGAAACTGAAAGCAGGAGGGGGATCAGGGGGGAGCAGTGGGGGGGTGGGGGGAACTGTGGGTCATCAGAATTCAGAATCTTCTCCTGTGAGGCCCTATCAGGATAAATTCCAGAAGGGCCTTTTACATGGCACACACCACAGAACATAAGGGACACTTAAACTGCCCGGTGCAACAGATAGTGTGTGTGTATGTGTGTGAGAACATATGTGTGTATGTAGAAAGAGACAAACCATTAAATAATTGTATATATAATCTTGAATATTATGAAGACAAGCATGGGTAAAGAAACAATGTTTTGGGAATTTTATTCAACAATATGATGAGGTTTGTTTGGGTTAGACAGTTATGTCACAGTTTGCTATCATTATACAGCAATTAATATGTGCATATGAAATAAAGAACAATAAAGACATAAAGAGTGATTGCATTTGAGTTGCCAAATCATACAGGGGTCGTCTCACCTGAAAAAGCACAAGAAAGATGATTTCAACACCCAACATCTCAGATTGTTCTGAAATCGTTTCTGTTGTTAGAAACAGATAAGATTAGCATTGCAACAACATTATTTTGTTGAAATATAATTGAATCTATGAGAAATTAAACTAATTGACTGCACCCAAATTAGCCATTTTAATTGACAGGATTCATATAATATTGAATACATATAATATGTAACATCTGATTTGGGCCAAACTTTTCTCTAACAATGAGTTAGACAGGAGGAATCCAAAGAAATTGTCAAAAGCCCCCCACGGAATCCCCCAAGCCAATCCCACCCAAACAATGAGTATCAGTTCTCTATGTTTGACAAGTAGTATGGAGCTGCGGCTCAGAGTATTGTCTCTTCATCCTGTGTATTGTATTCTCAATGAATTTGGTGATGTTTTTTTTTCCCTGTTCAGAGAAATTAGTCATTGAAGTTGTTGGATTTATGTCCCATCCCACATCCTAATGTTACCAAGTTCTGACCACTAGATGGTGCTGTTCCTGCTATTAGGTGATTACTTTTTAAAGACCGCCCCATCATGTGTTCATGGGATAGTTCACTCAAGTTACATATTGGCTGTCTTACCCTGTCAGCCAGTGGTCACCAACCTTTTCTGAGTCAATATCACTTTCTCAAATCAAATCAAATCAAATCAAATGTGATTAGTCACATACACATGTTTAGCAGATGTCATTGTGGGTGTAGGGAAATGCTTGTGTTTCTAGCTCCAACAGTGCAGTAATAGCTAACAAGTAATATATAACAATTTCACAACAATACACACAATACACACACATCCAAAGTAAAGGAATGGAATTAAGAATATATCAATATTTGGATGAACAATGTTGGAGTGGCATAGACTAAAATGAAGTAGAATAGAATACAGTATATACATATGAGATGAGTAATGAGATGAGTAATGCAAAATATGTAAACATTATTAAGTTGATTAGTGAAATGCAAATTAATTACTTAAAAATCATACAATGTGATTTTCTGGATTTTTGTTTTAGATTCCGTCTCTCACAGTTGAAGTGTACCTATGATAAAAATTACAGACCTCTACATGCTTTGTAAGTAGGAAAAACTGAATCTAATATTTGTTCTCCCCACTGTATGTGTATATATATATATATACACTAATATATACACTAATATATATACACACAGTATATACAGGATATTTATTGACAATCCAATTGTTGCGCAGATTTTCCAAAATAACTTTTGTTTTGCAGCCAACAGGTGTATAGTGCCCCCTAGAGGCATCTTTGCCTATTTGTTTTTAAACAATGTCTAGTATACAAATTGTAAATAGCTGTTGTATTACAGCTTTTTGGGTGTTTTTAGATGGAAAATATTATTGTGATAAAAAGGGGTAAAAACAAATCTTTGAAAGTCACTTATGAAAGTGCATTTTTGACAGTGTTGGAAAAAGCATCTTTTACTGTGCTTCTGTTGGATAATGAAACAGTTATACTGCGTCATGGTGACAAATGCAATATGTCCATATGCTAAACTGACCAACATTCCTAAATAAAGTTAAATATAAATATAGGCTACAATTAATAGGCCATAGATTTCATTCTTCTGAAAAAGACTGAAACAAAATCAAAATGACTGAAAAGCTTAAACTGGCATTGTTGATTTTCAGATGTAGGTTTTTCTGTGGGGTCCAGACTATATTAGGGTTATATGAAGAGGGTTAGTTCCAGGAATCTCATAAGATTCTTTGGGTTAGTGTAGAGACATGTTTTGGATTAAATGTTGGTCTCATATTCCTCTGACGTTTCTGATGCGCAGTGTGCAGTTGTTACAGTACTCTCTCTGTAGAAAGGCTTGGACCTGCGCTGCAAACTGGAGAGGAAGAGTAGAATCAGGCAAGGAATAAAGTCTCTCCTGCCTGTCATCTCAACAGGTTGATATAATACAGCCTAGAAGCCTACTTCTAAATGGTTGATACTGGTCATGTAGTAATGTTTTAGAAACATTAAGCCGTGTAAAAGTGTGAGTTGATAATTGTGAGCTTCACTTACATGATGCAACGCCTCAATGATCTCCTCCTTACTTATGTCCCCAGCCGAAACTATAGAGACCCTCAAATGGGCGATCAGAGTTTGGGTATCTGATTGGAAAAATCACAATGTAACATGATCCATTTTGAGATGATGATCCTAGCCATACTGAGCTGTAAATGATGCCCTTTACAAAATCAATCACGTTAATGCCATGATTCTTGAGAAACTTGGCAGTGGGAACCATAGCCTACCTTTGTGAGAGGTTATGATGTTCTTATGGTCTGTCTCAGTTGTTTCCTTGGAGGCAGTATTCTGGATTAAGGTTGTTGTGACTAGTGGTGTTGTGTTACCAGTTGTGTCGTCAGAATGACTGGTAATGGTCTGCACAGTAGGGACGGTATGTGTGGCTTGAAGAGTCCATGTTGATCCAAGTTCTGAAATAAACCATGTATATGATTAACACCTTATCATGAAACTGCTATATTCATTCTTGGTCCATACAACTAGGGGATTGGTGTGACTAGATGTTGTTTGACAGTTCAGATACTAAACAGTGGTGTAAAGTACTTGAGTAAAAGTAATTTAAAGTACTACTTAAGTCATTTTTGGGGGGTATCTATATTTTACTATTTATATTTTGGATTACTTTTACTTTTACTCCACTACATTCCTAAAGAAAACAATGTACTTTTAACTCCATACATTTTCCCTGACACCCAAAGGTACTATTTACATTTTAATTGCTTAGCAGGACAGAAAATGGTCTAATTCATACACTTCCCAAAAGAACGTCCCTGGTCATCCATGATGCCTCTGATCTGGCAGACTCACTCAACACAAATGCTTTGTTTGTAAATGATGTCTGAGTGTTGGAGTGTGCCCCTGGCAGTGTCGGTGTGTGCCCCTGGCAGTGTTGGAGTGTGCCCCTGGCAGTGTCGGTGTGTGCCCCTGGCAGTGTCGGAGTGTGCCCCTGGCAGTGTCGGTGTGTGCCCCTGGCAGTGTCGGTGTGTGCCCCTGGCAGTGTCGGTGTGTGCCCCTGGCTACCCATACATTTAAAAAACAAGAAAAATGTGCTGTCTGTTTTGCTTAATATAAGGAATTTTAAATGATTCGTACTTTTACTTTTGATACTTAAGTATATTTTAGCGATTACATATTTAAAACTGAACACCAATAGACTTTTACTTAAGTAGTATTTTACTGGGTGACTTTCACTTTTACTTGAGTCATTTTCTATTAAGGTATCTATACTTTTACTCAAGTATGACAATTGGTTGCTTTTTTCAGTACTGATACTAACCCACAGTAGTGAAGGCTGGGACTTTTGTGACTGTACTGCCCTCTACTGGTGACGGTGTAGTATTGCTGTCTCCTGTTATTGGCGCTGTTGTGTCTGTCGTTTTTGCCAGAATAGAATACTTGGATATCATCATACACTCACCAACAGGAGTGGATGTTGTGACTTCTAGTGTGCTGCCATCTTCTGGTGAAGGTGTAGTACTGCTGTCTACAGTGTTAGATGGTAAAGGTGTAGTATTGCTGTCTACTGTGTTAGATGGTTTAGGTGTAGTACTTCTGTCTACTGTGTTAGATGGTGAAAGTGTAGTACTTCTGTCTACTTTGTTAGATGGTTTAGGTGTAGTATTGCTGTCTCCTGTTATTGGCGCTGTTGTGTCTGTCGTTTTTGCCAGAATAGAATACTTGGATATCATCATACACTCACCAACAGGAGTTGTTGTGACTTCTAGTGTGCTGCCATCTTCTGGTGAAGGTGTAGTACTGCTGTCTACGGTGCTAGATGGTAAAGGTGTAGTATTGAGGTCCACTGTGTTTGATGGTGGTGTAGTACTACTAGAATTGCTGTCTACTGTGTTAGATGGTGAAGGTGTAATATTGATGTCTACTGTGTTAGATGGTTTAGGTGTAGTATTGCTGTCTACTGTGTTAGATGGTAAAAGTGTAGTACTTCTGTCTACAGTGTTAGTTGGTTTAGGTGTAGTATTGCTGTCTACTGTATTAGATGGTTTAGGTGTAGTACTGCTGTCTACAGTGTTAGATGGTTTAGGTGTAGTATTTCTGTCTACTGTGTTAGATGGTTTAGGTGTAGTATTGCTCTCTACAGTGTTAGATGGTTTAGGTGTAGTACTGCTGTCTACTGTGTTAGATGGTTTAGGTGTAGTACTGCTCTCTACTGTGTTAGATGGTTTAGGTGTAGTACTGCTGTCTATTGTGTTAGATGGTTTAGGTGTAGTATTGCTGTCTACTGTGTTAGATGGTTTAGGTGTAGTACTGCTGTCTATTGTGTTAGATGGTTTAGGTGTAGTATTGCTGTCTCCTGTTCTTGGCTCTTGTGTGACTGGCTGTGGAGGGTTGAACGCTTTAGAAAACAAGGACAATGATGGCAGTTAGAAAGTCACAATTCAAACAACCGACTGTTGAGAAAACAGGCCATATGTTATGAAATAAGTATCATTTCAACTGGTTGCTTTTGTATGTTCTGATAGGACTGGTATTCTATGTCCCTCACTGATAGGACTGGTATTCTATGTCCCTCACTGATAGGACTGGTATTCTATGTCCCTCACTGATAGGACTGGTATTCTCTGTCCCTCACTGATAGGACTGGTATTCTATGTCCCTCACTGATAGGACTGGTATTCTATGTCCCTCACTGATAGGACTGGTATTCTATGTCCCTCACTGATAGGACTGGTATTCTCTGTCCCTCACTGATAGGACTGGTATTCTATGTCCCTCACTGATAGGACTGGTATTCTATGTCCCTCACTGATAGGACTGGTATTCTATGTCCCTCACTGATAGGACTGGTATTCTATGTCCCTCACTGATAGGACTGGTATTCTATGTCCCTCACTGATAGGACTGGTATTCTATGTCCCTCACTGATAGGACTGGTATTCTATGTCCCTCACTGATAGGACTGGTATTCTATGTCCCTCACTGATAGGACTGGTATTCTATGTCCCTCACTGATAGGACTGGTATTCTTTGTCCCTAACTGATAGGACTGGTATTCTATGTCCCTCACTGATAGGACTGGTATTCTATGTCCCTCACTGATAGGACTGGTATTCTCTGTCCCTCACTGATAGGACTGGTATTCTATGTCCCTCACTGATAGGACTGGTATTCTATGTCCCTCACTGATAGGACTGGTATTCTATGTCCCTCACTGATAGGACTGGTATTCTATGTCCCTCACTGATAGGACTGGTATTCTATGTCCCTCACTGATAGGACTGGTATTCTCTGTCCCTCACGTTGTGTGCAGATGGTATTGTAGTCATGGCAGCAGTCTCCATACAGCACACAGGCCTGGTCACAGAAACAGCTTCTTCTTGTACAGCTGCTACTCTGCCCCAAACAACACAGAACTGGAGGGGACGAGCATCTGTCTGAAAAACAATGGAATAGTGAACACGGATGCTTCACCTTGTAAAAAGCTAGCCACACTTCTTACAAGTGATCATTATACTGCAGGCCTTCTTATTGCGTTAATATCACCTAGGGACTCCCGTTGAACAGGCAAGTGGGGTATTTACTTACCCTGTGACAGGGTCGATTGGGTTGGTGTGGTAGGCAGGCTTGAGGTGTTGATGGTGGTATTAGAGGTGGAGTCACCCTCTTGGGGCCTGGCTGTGGTGCCTGAAACATGGCTGGTCAGACTACTGCTGGGGTCCTGGGTGGAAGTAGCCATGTTGGGTCGAGCAGAGGTGGGGGTAGAAGGGGTAGTTGGGTGGGATGCGTTCAGAAGGCTGTAGTCAGTCTGAGTAGCTGTCGTATGGGTTGGAGAGATGGCTGTAACTAAAGAGAGAAGACAGTGAACACAATCTAAATGATGACACATCCCTTTAAATCATATCTTGTGTTAGTAGTGTGTGCCCATTGTATAGTAAGGAAGTTGACTGACAGATGGGCTGACATCCAGACAGACACCCACACAACACAAGTGATAATTAAAGAGATGTGACAACAACGAGTTCAGTGTTATAGTGACATTCTTCCGTCTAGACGTAAGGTCTCAAGTATCAAGCTATTCACTTATCAGACTAGTCAACATTCCTTACACTGATTTCTACCTTCACTATGATGTCATATTTTGAAGGTGAAAAATGGACTGAACGTACAGTGCTGTGAAAAATATTTGCCCTCTTCCTGATTTCTTCACACTTAAATGTTTCAGATCATCAAATAAATGTAAATATTACACAAAGATAACCCAAGTAAACACAAAAATGCAGTTTTAAGTGATGATTTGATTTATTAAGGGAAAAAAGCTATCTGAACCTTCATGGCCCTATGTGAAAAAGTAATTGCCCCCTAAACCTAATAACTGGTTGTGCCACCCTCAGCAACAATTGCAATCAAGAGTTTGCAATAACTGGCAATGAGTCTTTCACGTCGCTGTGAAGGAATTTTGACCCACTCTACTTTGCAGAATTGTTTTAATTCAGCCTCATTGGAGGGTTTTCGAGCGTGAACCACCTTTTTAAGGTCACGCCACAGCATCTCAATCAGATTCAAGTCCGGACTTTGACTAGGTCACTCCAAAACCTTCATTTTGTTTTATTTAAGCCATCCAGAGTTGTGTTTGGGATCATTTTCCTGCTGCAGAACCCAAGTGCGCTTCAGCTTGAGGTCACAAACTGATAGCTGGACATTCTCCTTCCGGATTTTTTGGTAGAGCGCAGAATTCATGGTTCCATCAATCACAGCAAGTTGTCCAGGTCCTGAAGCAGCAAAGCAGCCCCAGACCATCACACCACCACCATATTTGACTGTTGGTATGATGTTCTTTTTACGCCAGATGTAACGGGACACACACCTTCCAAAAAGTTAAACTTGTGTCTCGTCAGTCCACAGAATATTTTCCAAGTCTTGGGGATCAAGATCTTTTTTCCCAAAAGTGAGACGAGCCTTTGTGTTCTTTTTGGTCATCAGTGGTTTTCTCCTTGGAACTCTGCCACGGATGGCATTGTTGCCCCGTCTCTTTCTTATGGTTGAGTCATGAACACTGACCTTAACTGAGGCAAGTGAGGCCTGCAGTTCTTTAGATGTTGTTGTGGGTTCTTTTGTGACCTCTTGGATGAGTCGTCGCTGCGCTCTTGGGGTAATTTTGGTAGGCCGGCCACTCCTGGGAAGGTTCACCACTATTACACATTTTCTCCATTTGTGGATAATGGCTCTCACTGTGGTTCGCTGGAGTCCCAAAACTTTAGAACTGGCTTTGTAATCCTTTCCAGACTGATAGATGTCCATTACTTTGTTTTTCTCATCTGTTCCTGAATTTCTTTGGATCGCGGCATGATGTCTTGCTTTTTGAGATCTTTTGGCCTACTTCACTTTGTCAGACAGGTTCTATTGAAGTGATTTCTTGATTCAACAGGTCTGGCAGTAATCATGCCTGGGTGTGGCTAGTGAAAATGTGATTAACCACAGTAAATTCATGATTTAACAAAGGGGGGCAGTTACTTTTCACATGAAGGTTCAGATAGCTATTTTCCCTTAATAAATAAAATGAACACTTAAAAACTGCATTTTGTGTTTACTTGGGTTTCCTTTGTGTAACATTAAAATGTGTTTGATGATCTGAAACATTTAAGTGTGACAAATGTGAAGAAAAAATAAGAAATCAGGAAGAGGGCAAATACTTTTTCACAGCACTGTAGATGTTTGCCTAGTAAATGATATAGATATGGTGACAGATACATCTGATCAGTAAGATAAAAGTGATATATTATTGTTATAACACAAAATGATATTATCTTACGTCATGTAATAATGGACAACACTTTTGACATGTGATTTTCGTATATCTTGGACTTTGAAACATTGTAAGGTTCATGTCAATCTTTTTAGAATTTCAACATTGGCTATCAAATTAAATCATACTTTCTGCCCACACCCATCAGATCTTTAGGAGGATCCATCAACAAACAATAAACATTTCAAAATGATGTCTAATATAACCCAATATTCTAAATAAAAACAACATCATATAGATTGTATGTCAATAACTGTCGTTTCTCTTTGTTCCCTACCTGTTGACAAGGTCCCCCGTGTACAGGAAAGCAGAAACAGCATCAGAAGCACGATGTGTACTGTAGACCCATCCATCCTACTGTCATACAGCCAAATGTGGTGAACATTCATTTATGTGGGTATGAATGAATACACTGGCAATCATACACACGGCCGCACACGTATGCAGACAAACACAGAGTGAGTAATCCCATGGTTTGCTAGGTGCACAAACACATATTCTCCTTCAAGTTTGGAAATATCCTATTACCTCAGACTTGACACCACAGTCGTATCTGTTTCCCTAAAAGTCACAGTGGCGTCTAATCGTTTAGTAACAAGAACATTCTTTTCATTATTGGTTAATGTTTGACATATAAGGAATGGTGTGTATTACCTCTGACTAGAACAATGGAGACACACATGACCAGACTGATTAATAAGGAAATAAATAATACACCATAACCAGGGCCCAGATTTTTTCGAGTTTTTCAAGCCACGTGAGTTACAACCATTGCTTCTTTGTTATCCCTTCTTTAAACTGGACTTCCCTTCTGCTTTCAACACATACAGAATTGGTGCAGTGTGAATCATTTTTTATTATTTATAAGATCTCATAAAATTCCTATCATTCCTAGCAATATAATTCAAGAAATAAAACATACATTCAGTGGGATAAAACATCAGCTAAAACACTTGCATCCTTTGTTTACATCGTTTTCTATTATCGTACAGTAATATTGCACATTACAGTCACTGAACTATTGGACATCAGCCTAAAGCTAAAGGAATGTGGGCTTTTGAATATATAGCACACGTTAGCAGTAATACACAAATATGTAACTTGTGTACATTGATTCATACACTAGGTGAACTGTGCAAAGACCCTACAGTAAGACTGAAAGGGATCTCAGAAGACATTTGGGCCATAAGCCACAGTAACGACAGGATTTAAACCAACAGTCATATAGAAGAAGTAGAATACTTCATTGATCTCCTCTCCATACAGTCCACAAAAACCCAAGCTTTTTTTTGTTTAACCCAAGTACTTTCAAATACGCTGTGTCCATTGTAGGAAGGAAAGTGTCTGCCTATGAGAAGAATATTACACAATCAATGGTCTTGATGCATGGAGGTCAGGTCACTGGCCATAGACAACGTTACGAAGGGAAGATGATCCTCTGAAAACATAAAAGAACGAGCAGTCAGTCTTGGTGTTGGTGCTCTTTAAATATGTAACATATGCAATCAATAAAGAATAAGAATGACTGGCATTGTTCCCCTATAAATCACATCTCTCTGCTTGGTAGAGAGATAATTAAAGTGGAACTTGAAATTCTAAAAAAGTTAAATAAGGAGGGGAGTTCCTAATATGGATGCCGTACTTTCCACTCCACACACGATATGGCAGACAATAACATGGCAGTGGTAGCTAGTACTGGTTTCTGTGACTACATACTTCCATGTTATGTTCAGTCTGCCCTCTGTCACTCTCTAGCTCTCTCTGAACTCCTTGATGCTCTTGGCCTGGTTACTGTCGGGCTTCATCATATCGTTCTTCTTGTTGCCATCAAAGTTGCCACACAGGCCGCCTACCCTCCTCTTGTAGGTGTGGGGCAGGATGATCTCTACAGAAAGTAAGCACATGGACATCAGTTTACTGCAATACATAAACCAGTTTACTGTATGTCATAAAGCAGTTTGCTGCATATCATAAAGTAGTTGACTGAATACCATAAAGCAGTTTACTGCATATCATAAAGCAGTTTACTGTATATAATAAAGCAGTTTACTGTATATAATAAAGACGTTTACTGTATAGTATAGAGCAGTTTATATCATAAAGAGGTTTACCGCATGTCATAAAGCAGTTTACACCATAAAGCAGTTGAATGCATATAAAGCAGTTTACTGTGTATCATAAAGGAGTTTACATCATAAAGCAGTTGAATGCATATCATAAAGCAGTTTACTGCATATCATAAAGCAGTTTACTATATTTCACCTTTAACTAGGCAAGTCAGTTAAGAACAAATTCTTAGTTTCAATGATGGCCTAGGAACAGTGGGTTAACTGCCTGTTCAGGGGCAGAACGACAGATTTGTACCTTGTCAGCTTGAGGATTTGAACTTGCAACCTTGCAGTTACTACTACTCTAACCATTAGGCCACCCTGCCACCCCTATCATAAAGCAGTTTACTGCATACCATAAAGCAGTTTACTGCATATCATAAGGCAGTTTACTGCAAAAAATAAAGCAGTTTACTGCATATCATAAAGCAGTTTAATGCATATCATAAAGCAGTTTACTGCATATCATAAAGCAGTTTACTGTATATCATAAAGCAGTTTACTGCATATCATAAAGCAGTTTACTGTATATCATAAAGCAGTTTACTGCATATCATAAAGCAGTTTACTATATATCATAAAGCAGTTTACTGCATATCATAAAGCAGTTTACTATATTTCACCTTTAACTAGGCAAGTCAGTTAAGAACAAATTCTTAGTTTCAATGATGGCCTAGGAACAGTGGGTTAACTGCCTGTTCAGGGGCAGAACGACAGATTTGTACCTTGTCAGCTTGAGGATTTGAACTTGCAACCTTGCAGTTACTACTACTCTAACCATTAGGCCACCCTGCCACCCCTATCATAAAGCAGTTTACTGCATACCATAAAGCAGTTTACTGCAAAAAATAAAGCAGTTTACTGCATATCATAAAGCAGTTTAATGCATATCATAAAGCAGTTTACTGCATATCATAAAGCAGTTTACTGTATATCATAAAGCAGTTTACTGCATATCATAAAGCAGTTTACTGTATATCATAAAGCAGTTTACTGCATATCATAAAGCAGTTTACTATATATCATAAAGCAGTTTACTGCATATCATAAAGCAGTTTACTGCATATCATAAAGCAGTTTACTGCATATCATAAAGCAGTTTACTGTATATCATAAAGCAGTTTACTGCATATCATACATACTGCATACATACATCAAGCATACATTGCACATCTATAGCATATCATAAACATTACACAGATGTGTTTGGATTTATATGTTGTCTTGTTACCACATTTTCACCAAAATATGAAAAAAGGTGTCAGCTGTGATAATAGTATGATTCAATTGTCTGTCCACAGATAAAGCCATATTGTGTGGTCTGTACAGCTGTCTTACTGTCCTATCATTAGAGAGACTACTGAGATACCACTTATTTAAACTCTCCTTTGGCTGTACTATAACAGTGGTGTTACCTGCTCTGCTGTCTCCATCAAACTCCACGGAGAGGCCAAAGTCTGTCTTCAGGTAGATACGAGAGGAACGCTCCAGAATCCTCAGTCCACCTGCTGGTGAGACAGGGGCACGGGTGCTCCTACCGTCCAGCTAGAGAGAGGGAGAGAAAGAGAACAAGCGAAGAAGTGAAAATATTAGTGAACAAAATAATATGCATTCCTCTGAAGTTCAAAGTGTACTACAACCCTGTCATGAACCATTTATTTGATACTGCACAAAGGCTCAACCAGTGCCCGAGCGACTGCTCTTTTGCCCTCCTATGAAAAAGTGCCCTTGCAGCTTGTGGATTTTTGGAATTTTAGGAATTACTTTTGAATTATATTTTGAGTCTCTTCATTTTTAGTAACATTTTTAAATGCAACAAATTGCACATCAATCTAGATAATTTCTTAAACTCTTAAACTCTTAAATCTCAGAATATTATACCCCTCCCCGCCCTCCCGCCCCAGATTGCACTCCTCTGACTTGCATGCAGTGGCTACCGGCTGCAGGAACCAGACGGGGAGACTTGAATACTGGTAGGAGGCTACTTTAGAGTTGGGTCTGTTTCCCACTGTTAGGGACAAAGAATGGGGCAATCTGACTGCTTGTTGGTAAGAGATTATTATTATTATTTATTTCACCTTTATTTAACCAGGTAGGCTAGTTGAGAACAAGTTCTCATTTACAACTGCGACCTGGCCAAGATAAAGCATAGCAGTGTGAACAGACAACACAGAGTGACACATGGAGTAAACAATAAACAAGTCAATAACACAGTAGAAAAAAAGAGAGTCTATATACATTGTGTGCAAAAGGCATGAGGAGGTAGGCAAATAATTACAATTTAGCAGATTAACACTGGAGTGATAAATGATCAGATGGTCATGTGCAGGTAGAGATACTGGTTTGCAAAAGAGCAGAAAAGTAAATAAATAAAAACAGTATGGGGATGAGGTAGGTAAATTGGGTGGGCTATTTACCGATGGACTATGTACAGCTGCTTCGATCGGTTAGCTGCTCAGATAGCAGATGTTTAAAGTTGGTGAGGGAGATAAAAGTCTCCAACTTCAGCGATAGATGTCAGCAACAGAACAAACTTAAATGAAATCAAATCAAATGTAGTTTTTGTTTGCCTTTCTTTATTTTGAGCACCTGCCCCCCAATGGGCTGTGCATGGTTTTGCCACACGCGCTCACACATCTCATGTGTATTTACAGTTTTCTATACTATTCTATTATCTCATTCACTACTCCATTATCTCATTCACTTAATAATGCTGACGTATGTTGTGTAATTTGTTAGATATTACCTGTTACCTGCACTGTTGGAGCTAGAAGCACAAGCATTTCGCTACAACAGGAATAACATCTGCTAATCATGTGTATGTGACCAATACACTTTGATTTGTAACAATTCTAACACCTAGACAGAGATAATGTTTTAGAGAGGTGTTCAATATGACATGGGGCAACTGATTACAAAACGCTGAGGATGAAAAACCCTGGAAGACCGCTATAAATAATGTATAGAGAGAAGTACAGGCTATGAATTGCCTTATACTGTACTTGTCCTGTTAAGTAATGTCTACGTGCAGAATACTTACAACAAGTTTCCTGTTGTTTCTGAACTCCACTGTGTGGTTATAGACTCTGATCTTCAGTCCTCTGAATCGCAGACGGTTGTCGTTCTCTTTGCTGTGATCATGGCTGTCTTCATTGCTGTCCCTTTCCTTGCTGTCTTTATGCTTGTCCTCATCCTTGCTGTTACCATGACGACTGCCACCATGTCTACTGTCCCCGTGACTGTCCACACCATCCTGGTTGACGATCTCAATGACGGCCTCGATGTAGACGTCTTGCTGGTTCTTGGACAGGCCTGTGGTCTGGACCAGAATGTAGGAGTTTCTGCTGTCAAAGTCACGCTTCATGTTGTCAAAAGTTCTGTACTCTGGCTCTCCATTGATAGAGCACTCGCTGAAGTCTGGAAGGCAACAGTAGGGACATCATTAGTGCATAGGCATAGCTGCGGGAAGTAGGGGTGCAGCACCCCCTAAAAATCACAATAAAAACAATTAAATATATAAATATAACTTTATTTATTTATTTTTATCCCAGAAGTAGTGCACTGGGCCTGGAGTAAGATATAGCCATCTGTAGCATGGGAAAACATTTGTACAGCCCATTGAGCAGGTCAAGTGTGGCCTATACCTGTTGACTTGCAGAAATACTGTCCGGCTTCATTCTGAAAACAGACGGTATCCTCATCACACCCATTTTCATCGTCGCAGTCAATCTCCCCCACACCGTCGCCTTCATCACACTCACACTTTTGATGGCAGTGCTCAGTGTACCAGTTCTCTTTAAACTGAAATCAAATAGATAATTAAAGTAATTACACTGCACATGTTACACATATAACTAGGTAGAGACATCTAAAAACAGTTTAGAATTTTGTGCTGGGCTACTCACATTATGACTGTTGCCATTGCTGCCTACACAGCCACACTGCTGGATGGGCACACACACCCTCTGTTTGAGAACAAAGCCGTCGTCACATACACAACCCTGTACACAGGGCTCGTCAGCACGGCAGTCAGGAGGGCCGTGGAGGTGCTTACAGGTGGGCTGGCAGGCGGAGATGCAGGAGATGTAATGGCTGTTCTTTAGGCAAGATGGCGCTAGAGAGAAAATAACAAATACGATGTTGAGTGTAAAGAATATGTATCACATATGTATCACACTGACTGCAAGTATAAGTACAGAGATTACATTTCCCTTGTACTTAGTGTTTTTCCATTTTGAAAAGACAGATTGTATAAAACTTGTTTTAAAGGAGGGGTATGTGATGAATGAAGATTTGAACTTTGTGTTATCGAAGGACACAAAGACTTACTTGGTCTTGCTGTGGTGGGCGGTTGTGGTCTTGCATTTGTTGGTCTTGGTGGTCTTTCAGTTGTTGATTGTAGGGTTTGTGGTCTTTCTGTTGTTGGTCTAGGTGGTCTTGGTCTTTCAGTTGTTGGTCTTGGTGGTCGTAGTCTTTCAGTTGTTGGTCTTAGTGGTCGTAGTCTTTCATTTGTTGGTCTAGGTGGTTGTGGTCTTTCAGTTGTTGGTCTTGGTGTTTCTGGTCTTGCAGTTCTTGGTCTTGGTGTTTCTGGTCTTTCAGTTCTTGGTCTTGGTGTTTCTGGTCTAGCAGTTGTTGGTCTTGATGTTTCTGGTCTTGCAGTTTTTGGTCTTGGTGTTTCTGATCTTGCAGTTGTTGGTCTTGGTGTTTCTGGTCTTGCAGTTGTTGGTCTAGGTGGTCGTGATCTTTCAGTTGTTGGTCTTGGTGTTTCTGGTCTAGCAGTTGTTGGTTTTGGTGTTTCTGGTCTTTCAGTTGTTGGTCTTGGTGGTTGTGGTCTGTCAGTTGTTGGTCTTGGTGTTTCTGGTCTTTCAGTTGTTGGTCTTGATGTTTCTGGTCTTGCAGTTGTTGGTCTTGGTGTTTCTGGTCTTGCAGTTGTTGGTCTTGGTGGTTGTGGTCTTGGTGTTCCTGGTCTTTCAGTTGTTGGTCTAGGTGGTCTTTGTCTTTCAGTTGTTGGTCTAGGTGGTTGTGGTCTTTCAGTTGTTGGTCTTGGTGTTTCTGGTCTTTCAGTTGTTGGTCTTGGTGTTTCTGGTCTTTCAGTTCTTGGTCTTGGTGTTTCTGGTCTAGCAGTTGTTGGTCTTGGTGTTTCTGGTCTTGCGGTCTTTGGTCTTGGTGTTTCTGATCTTGCAGTTGTTGGTCTTGGTGTTTCTGGTCTTGCAGTTGTTGGTCTTGGTGGTTGTGGTCTTTCAGTTGTTGGTCTTGGTGTTTCTGGTCTTTCAGTTCTTGGTCTTGGTGTTTCTGGTCTAGCAGTTGTTGGTCTTGGTGTATCTGGTCTTTCAGTTGTTGGTCTTGGTGTTTCTGGTCTTGCAGTTGTTGGTCTTGGTGTTTCTGGTCTTTCAGTTGTTGGTATTGGTGGTTGTGGTCTTTCAGTTGTTGGTCTTGGTGTTCCTGGTCTTTCAGTTGTTGGTCTTGGTGTTTCTGGTCTTGCAGTTGTTGGTCTAGGTGGTTGTGATCTTTCAGTTGTTGGTCTTGGTGTTTCTGGTCTAGCAGTTGTTGGTTTTGGTGTTTCTGGTCTTGCAGTTGTTGGTTTTGGTGTTTCTGGTCTTGCAGTTGTTGGTCTTGGTGGTTGTGGTCTTTCAGTTGTTGGTCTTGGTGTTTCTGGTCTTTCAGTTGTTGGTCTTGGTGTTTCTGGTCTTACAGTTGTTGGTCTTGGTGTTTCTGGTCTTGCAGTTGTTGGTCTTGGTGGTTGTGGTCTTTCAGTTGTTGGTCTTGGTGTTCCTGGACTTTCAGTTGTTGGTCTTGGTGTTTCTGGTCTTGCAGTGGTTGGTCTAGGTGGTCGTGATCTTTCAGTTGTTGGTCTTGGTGTTTCTGGTCTAGCAGTTGTTGGTTTTGGTGTTTCTTTACTTTCAGTTGTTGGTCTTGGTGTTTCTGATTTTTCAGTTGTTGGTCTTGGTGTTTCTGGTCTTGCAGTTGTTGGTCTTGGTGTTTCTGGTCTTGCAGTTGTTGGTCTTGGTGTTTCTGACCTTTCAGTTGTTGGTCTTGGTGTTTCTGGTCTATCAGTTGTTGGTCTAGGTGGTCGTGATCTTTCAGTTGTTGGTCTAGGTGGTCTTCGTCTTTCATTTGTTGGTCTAGGTGGTTGTGGTCTTTCAGTTGTTGGTCTTGGTGTTTCTGGTCTATCAGTTGTTGGTGGTTGTAGCTTAGTTGTTGTGGGTGGTTCAGGTCTTGTAGTAGTTGGAGCTGGTGCAGTGGTGGACTTGTCCACTGGAGGGAGAACAGGTTTCTCTGTTGGTGTTGGTGGCTTAATCAAGTCTAGAAGATAAAATAATATCCAAATTATGACAATGACCCCAAACATGGTTGTGTATTTGACCAATATGAACTATAGAGGGAGTGACCCTTACCTGCACATCGCCCACGATGCAGAGATACATCATCTATAGTCACGTCGGACTGATCAGTGGTGCCTCTGTGGCCCTCGAAGAAGATCTGAGATCAAAGTAAATTCATTCAGGGGAAAAATTCATAATAGCAAATTGATATATAACAAACAGGTAAAGTAAACACATTTGGTCAAAAGGACCTCTGGATGAACGAGCTAGTCTTTAAATTACAACATACAGGGTGGAAAAGGCCAGAGGCTACACCAAGACCAAGGTCACACCACTACCTGGAAAGGTCCAGTGGTCATCAGATCCACCTGAGCCCGTTGCCATGAGTCTCCCTGGTTGTTCCTCTTCCCCCACACCCCATCCACATAGCGGCCCTGGAGCAGGTAGACGTGCAGACCCATGGTCTCGGCCGAGCCAGACATGTGGTACCAGAACTGCAGACACTGAGGACCGGGGTCAGAACACTCAGAGCTGAGGAGGCGAGCCGTGTCTCCGTCAGACACACTGTTGGCCTCGATGTATAAGTAGTGACCAAATGGACCTGCCGATTATAGGTGAGAGTAGATTAGATAAGATTAGAGATGGGGTCACAGGGCCTCCTGAGTGGCGCAGACCCGGGTTTGATCCCGGGTGCTAAGAAGCGGTTAGGCGGGTCATGTTTCAGAGGACCATTGACCCAACCTTTGCCTCACGAGCCCATTGGGAAGTTGCAGCGATGAGACAAGATTGAAAAAGGGGGTAAAAAAAAGAAAAAAAGAGGTGGGGTCACATGAAATTCTTTTAGATTTTATTAGGGTTTCTAACAGCAATGGGACAGGTCAGATTGTTTATGTAAGGGTGTAGATCTAACGATATAGCCATTGAGGTTAATTGAGCAAAAATAATAGTTGAGGGTAAGTCTTTCGATCCAATTTGGACTTTCAGGTCCGTCGTTTGAGTTTCGGAGATTTAGCAACCATTACAATGCATTAAAAAGCATTACAATGTCCAACAATAAGCATACTGGCGCACATTCAGGCGGTAGCCCTGACCGGGACTGAAACCTGGGTCCAGTGACTGTCAAGCCAAACACATCCTACGAACACCTACTTCCTTTTGTGTGGTCAGCTGATGGCCCAGTCATGGCAGTGGGGGTGGAGCCACTGTGCCTTGTCCAATCAAAAACGCCTGTCATCAGCTGGGTAAAACCACAGAGGTCCTGCTCAAAAGCGCAATCAAGGTTGCAGACTGAACCGGGAACATTGGGAACATTTGTAAATGTCAACATGAGTCTAAAATTTTAACATATTATTCTGAAATATCTTTCCATAAGAAAATGTGTCTATAGATGTTATGTACCTGGGTGTGGGGCAACTCCTCCATCAACTGAGGAAGGAACAGAAGCTCCACTAATACCACCAATCGAAGAACCTGCCAGAGGAAGCAAAGGAATGGCATTGGTCATAAAGGGTGAACGTTTTCTGACATTCAGGGATTAGATAAAGCATGTGTCCCTATGATAATTAAAAACTCACCTGAGCATGATTCATAGTGGATGGAGACGTCATCAAATGCCACATCAGACCGAGGGTCAGAGCCTCGTATTCCCTCCATGATGATCTGAAACAGAGACATTTTGTGTTGGATGAAAAACAATCTCCCCTCTCTTTATAAAATCACAATCTTTTCACACTAGTTAACCCTCTTAAACCTCTGTGACCTTCTCCTACCTTGAATGACCCATCGATTATAATATCCACTTCTGCCGGATACCATGTGGAGCCCTGGTTGTTGGCTTTGGACCACAGTTTTTTGTTTCTGTTGTGCTGGTCAAGCTGGTAGACATTGAGAGCCATGGCTGTGGCCTGTCCGTACATGTGGTACCAGAAGCGCAGGCAGTATTTGCCTGGCCCGTTTTGGCATTTAGGGCTCATCATACGGGCAGAGTCTCCGTGGTAAACACCGTCACCCTCAATGTACATGTAGGAGCCACCTGACCAACAAACACACGCAGGCACACTTTAACATCACGACTCACAGCATATTAGCTCTGAAATGGCTTGCTTCCATGGTGTCTATGGTATCTTCTATGTAGACAGGTATTTATATATATATATATATATAACTATCTGTACAAGTCGATAGGCTACAAACATGTATTGATGCATTCATTGAATAAAACATTCATTGAATAACAGTGACTGATCCACATTTGAACATTGAGATTAGATCTGGGTGTGTAAGATATTGGTCATTTCAGATATTTTTTTGTCACAACCATGTAACCTCTCACCTCCTGTGGTATGGTCTTGGGTTGGCCCTGTGAGGTCAGATGGGGTTGGGCCTCTCAGTCTCCTCCAATCAAAACTGTCCTGAATAATTTGCTCCCACCCACACTCGCTCTTGTCAAAGTTGCAGTCTAGAGGACAAACTGTAGGAGGCAGAACCATAGAAAAATAGAAAAATCTGTCATCAAATGAACCAGATGGTATAAAAGGCATGGAAACATTGATCCATTTGATACAAAAATAATGTGGTCAAGTTTCTTACGTTCCTTGTCAGGTGTTGGTGGTATCGTGGGAGGGCCAGGGAGACTATCTACAATGATAAGACAGACAGCAAGGTTTTTCACAGGAACACATTGGACAAGCCTCAGGTTCAGGTGGATGTGAGGGAGGGCAATGTAAGAGAAGTAGGGCGGAGGGGAGGAGGAAAAAAAGGGCAGGAATTAGGGATGAAAGAGGGGAAGGAAAAGAAGAATGGAGTAAGGAATGAAGGATCCAAGTTGAAGACTACAGCAAAAAGCTAAGTGTACGATGATGGATGGGGTGAGCAAACTCCATACAATCCTGGTACGGTGTTCATATTAGGATAGCCTCACCGTAGTAGTGGGTCCATAACCAAATATAAATTACATTAAAACCTGAAGATTGCCTCTAAACTCAATACATCATCATCATCATCATTACGAAAATAACCCCATCAAAAAACACTCACCACAGGCGGTGTCGTTCCACCAAGGAGGCAGGGTCACATTGGCCACTTCGCAGGTGGTCACATAGGACCTCAGGGAGTCACATGTCACAAGTATGTTCCCCCCGGAGGCACAGTGGTCGGACATACAGCTGTCGATGTAGGGTGTGGGGTGGACGAAGGGGTGGCAGAGCTTGAAGGCTTCGCGCAGCAGTTTGGAACACTCCCGGTAGCCCTGTTCGTCCAAATGAGAGTCACATGGTTGGGGGGCAGGGGGGGAGGCAACACATCTAGGGTAGAAGGGAAAGGAGAGGAGATCAGTGGTGGACTGGATTTGTTCATAGAATAGTGTTGATGACACAACCATAGTTCCGCATTTCAGATTATGCACCGGATATGGTAAATTAACTACGAACCAAATGCCCATTGTACGTTACCGTTATGGTTTAAAACAATTAACCCACTCACCGATCGTCTTCCGGACTATTCACTCTCCAGCTGTTAGCGAATGTGACCACGTTGGTCTCGGGTTTGGTGCCGTTAGGGGTCATGAAGTCATCCCCCTGGTCATCGGAGTAGGTACCACAAAGGCCGCACATCTTACCCTTGTAGCGCTCGTCCAGCTGCAGGAAAAGCCTGCTCTGGTCGTCCAGCAGCATCCGAAGGCCAAAGGTCGTCTCCATGACAGTGTACTGCTTCTTCTTGTACAGCTTCACCTCGCCGTATGTGCCATTTACTGTAACAGGAAGATGCTGCCAAACATGGTTCACCTGCAGGGGAGAGTAGGGAAGGGTAGAGTGGAGCCAAGTAAAATAGATGACAGTAGAACTGAACTGAATTAAATTGAATTGTTGTTGGAGTAATGTACAGTACCAGTCAAAAGTTTGGACGCACCTACTCATTCAAGGGGTTTTCTTTATTTTTTACTATTTTCTACATTGTAGAAAAATAGCGAAGACATCAAAACTATGAAATAACACATATAGAATCATGTAGTAACCCAAAAATTGTTAAACCAATCAAAATATATTTTAAATTCTTCAAAGTAGCCACCATTTGCCTTGATGACAGCTTTGCACACGCTTGCCATTCTCTCAACCAGCTTCATGAGGTAGTCACCTGGAATGCATTTCAATTAACAGGTGTGCCTTGTTAAAAATTAATTAATGCGTTTGGGACAATCAGTTGTGTTGTGACAAGGTTGGGGTGTTATACAGAAGATAGCCATATTTGGTAA
Organism: Oncorhynchus masou masou; assembly: GCF_036934945.1. NCBI lineage: Eukaryota > Metazoa > Chordata > Actinopteri > Salmoniformes > Salmonidae > Oncorhynchus > Oncorhynchus masou. The sequence continues at coordinate 18,193,715 of NC_088228.1, read as the reverse complement.
AAGACCAAGTCCATATTATGGCAAGAACAGCTCAAATATGGCAAGAACAGCTCATCATTACTTCAAGGCATGAAGGTCATTCAATCCATAACATTTCAAGAACTTTTAAAGTTTCTTCAAGTGAAGGCGCAAAAACCATCAAGTGCTATGATGAAACTGGCTCTCATGAGGACCGACACAGGAAAGGAAGACCCAGAGTTACCTGTGCTGCAGAGGATAAGTTCATTAGAGTTACCAGCCTCAGAAATTGCAGCACAAACAAATGCTTCACAGAGTTCAAGTAACAGACATATCTCAACATCAACTGTTCAGAGGAGAATCAGGCCTTCATGGTTGAATTGATGCAAAGAAACCACTAATAAGCAACACCGACAACAAGAAGAGACTTGCTTGGGCCAAGAAACACGAGTAAAGGACATTAGACGGGTGGAAATCTGTCCTTTGGTCCGATGAGTCCAAATTTGCTATTTTTGATTCCAACAGCCTTGTCTTTGTGAGATGCAGAGTAAGTGAACGGATGATCTCTGCATGTGTGGTTCCCACCGTGAAGCATGGAGGAGGTGTGGTGGTTTGGGGGTGCTTTACTGGTGACACTGTCAGTGATTTATTTAGAATTCAAGGCACACTTAACCAGCATGGCTACCACAGTATTCTGCAGCGATTTGCCATCCCATCTGGTTAGAGCTTAGTGGGACTATCATTTGTTTTCAACAGAACAATGACCCAACACACCTCCAGGCTGTGTAATGGCTATTTGACCAATAAGGAGAGTGGTGGAGTGCTGCATCAGATGACATGGCCTCCACAATCACCCGATTTCAACCCAATTGTTTGGGATGAGTTGAACCGCAGAGTGAAGGAAAAGCAGCCAACAAGTGTATAGCATATGTGGGAACGCCTTCAAGAACGTTGGAAAAGCATTCCAGGTGAAGCTGGTTGAGAGAATGCCAAGAGTGTGTTATATATGGGGGAAACAATCTTCCCAGGTCTGCAGATTTTGCTGCGAGGATGCAGAGTCATTAGATCATTTATTTTGGTACTGTCCATATGTAGCTCGTTTTTTGTCACAGGTTCAGGAATGGCTGAAGAATTGCAACATTTACCAAGAGCTAACGCTGCAGATAACAATACTGGGTGATTTGAAAAGTCATAGTCAATCGATCAATAACATAATCATTATTTTAGCAAAAATGTTTATCTTTAATTTACAATCTGTAGAAACTATGAGAATAGAAAGGTTCAGTACTTTTGTGAAACATCACATCACAGCACAGTTGATAAATATATGTTTTAAGAGATATATGGGAGGGGCTGAATGGAGCTGATGGGTGGGACTAATAACAACAAGATAACCAATGTAAAACATACGGGGTCTGTAAAATGTATATAGGTTCAGAACTTTTGTGAAATAGCACAGCTACAAATATATGGCAAATAGAAATCAAACTGGATGGACATCAGAAATAGAGGAAGGTCAGGACTAAAAACAAAGAAAATATAACTACTGTAAAAATAGATTGTGTCTGTAATATGTATATAGTATGAATAAGCTGGAAGTAGAAGCCTAAGTGTTATTGTTGGTTAGTTTACTCCAATTGGGGGATGGGTGGTAGGATTTGCAGGGAATAATAAAGGAAGGTATATTCTTAGAAGAAGCGAGTATATGTACATGTGTATGTGTATATATGTGTATATGTATGAATGTTTATACAGTTGAAGTGGGAAGTTTACATGCACCTAGACTGGAGTAATTAAAACATTGTTTTTCAACCACTCCACAAATTTCTTGTTGACAAACTATGGTTTTGGCAAGTCTGTTAGGACATCTACTGTGTGCATGACACATGTAATTTTTCCAACAATTGTTTGACATATTATTTCACATATAATTCACTGTATCACAATTCCAGTGGGTCAGAAGTTTACATACAATAAATTGACTGTGCCTTTAAACAGCTTGGAAAATTCCATAAGATAATGTCATGGCTTTAAAAGCTTCTGATAGGCTAATTAACATCATTTGAGTCAATTGAAGGTGTACCTGTGGATGTATTTCAAGGCCTACCTTCAAACTCAGTGCCTCTTTGCTTGACATCATGGGGAAATCAAAAGAAATCAGAAAGAAAATGGTAGACCTACAAAAGTCTGGTTCATCCTTGGGAGCAATTTCCAAACGCCTGAAGGTACCACGTTCATCTGTACAAACAATAGTACGCAAGTATAAACACCATGGGTCCATGCAGCCGTCATCTCGATCAGGAAGGAGACGCGTTCTGTCTCCTAGAGATGAACGTACTTTGGTGTGAAAAGTACAAATCAATCCCAGAACAACATCAAAAGACCTTGTGAGGATGCTGGAGGAAACAGATACAAAAGTATCTATATCCACAGTAAAACGAGTCCTATATCGACATAACCTGAAAGGCCACTCAGAAAGGAAGAAGCCACTGCTCCAAAACCTCCATAAAAAAGCCAGACTACGGTTTGCAACTGCACATGGGGACAAAGATCGTACTTTTTAGAGAAATGTCCTCTGGTCTGATGAAACAAAAATGGAAAATGTTTGGCCGTAATTACCATCGTTATGTTAGGAGGAAAAAAGGGGGAGGCTTGCAAGCCGAAGAAGACCATCCCAACCGTGAAGCATGGGGGTGGCAGCATCATGTTGTGGGGGTGCTTTGTTGCAGGAGGGACTGGTGCACTTCACAAAGTAGATGGCATCATGAGGAAATAAAATTATGTGGATATATTGAAGCAACATCTCAAGACATCAGTCAGAAAGTTAAAGATTGGTCGCAAATGGGTCTTCCAAATGGACAATGACCCCAAGCGTACTTTCGAAGTTGTGGCCAAATGGCTTAAGGACAATAAAGTCAAGGTATTGGAGTGGCCATCACAAAGCTCAGACCTCAATCCTATAAAAAAATTGTGGGCAGAACCCAAAAAAGCACATGCGAGCAAGGAGGCCTACAAACCGGACTCAGTTACACCAGCTCTGTCAGGAAGAATGGGCCAAAATTCACCCAACCTATTGTGGGAAGCTTGTGGAAGGCTACCCGAAACGTTTGACCCAAGTCAACTTGGTGTGTGTAAACTTCTGACCCACTAGAATTGTGATACAGTGAATTATAAGTGAACTAATCTGTCTGTAAACAATTGTTGGAAAAATGACTTGTGTCATTCACAAAGCAGATGTCCTAACCGACTTCCCAAAAACTATAGTTTGTTAACAAGAAATTTGTGGAGTGGTTGAAAAACGAGTTCTAATGACTCCAACTTAAGTGTATGTAAACTTTCGACTTCAACTGTATATATACATGTGTATGTTTGTGTATATATATAGATTTACCCCAAAAATATATGGGTGATTTATGATGCAGACAATTACATTGATGGGAGCAACAGTCTATCTGCAATATTAAAGACGATCCACCCCCTACATTTAAAAAAAAATAAGAAGAAGAAGAAAAAAAAGAGTGTGCAAAGCTGTCATCAAGACAAAGGGTAGCTACATTGAAGAATCTTGTTTAAAACTTTTTTGGTTACTACATGATTCCATATGTGTTATTTCATAGTTTTGATGTCTTCACTATTATTCTACAATGTAGAAAATAGTCAAAATAATGAAAAGCCTTTGAATGAGTAGGTGTGTCCAAACATTTGACTGGTACTGTAGGTCTCCACCATCTCACAGGACAAATTGTAGACACTAAAGTACACTGAATTGTCACAAATACAAATGAAGACATATAATGGATAGGCATAGTTAGATTCTGCACTACTAGTCTACATAACGTTTATTTGACCTGTCATGCCAAAACAATACAGAGCAGTGGGAGGGCTAGTGGGAATACAGTGGGTCAGCATTGCATGCTTATGTAATCACAACAAGTAAAGAAAGATTATTCACAATTTTGTCGTTTTCATACTTACTGTGGCACTGTAGTTTTGCATCTTCAAATGCAGACCGCTTGTCTCCAGAACCACTGCGCCCAGCTTGGCACTGCTCTCGTTTCTGGGGTTCCAGTTCTGGCCCGTCACTGAGAACTGGATGGGTGTGTCCCCGCCGCAAGTCTTGGCCAAGTTATAGCTGCAGCCCCCCTGGAAGGTGTATGCCTTGCCGTCGAAGGTGATGTAGTGGGGGTCTCCGTAGACGTGGCAGGTGGCCGGGCTGGAGAGGAAGCAACCGTTGACCCCCTCCTTGACCTTGCACACCTCGTCGGCCGCGCAGGAGGAAGCAGCACACTGGAGTCTGTCCCCACCCATACACTGGCACACACAATTACACTCACCTTCCATGAATGTCTCTCCTCTCTAGAAAAGGGTGAAGAATAGAGTGATGAACACCAACATTCTCTGTGTGTGTGTGTTGTGTGTGTGTTTCTGTCTGTCTGTCTGTCTGTCTGTCTGTCTGTCTGTCTGTCTGTCTGTCTGTCTGTCTGTCTGTCTGTCTGTCTGTCTGTCTGTCTGTCTGTCTGTCTGTCTGTCTGTCTGTCTGTCTGTCTGTCTGTCTGTCTGTCTGTGTGTGTGTGTGTGTGTGTGTGTGTGTGTGTGTGTGTGTGTGTGTGTGTGTGTGTGTGTGTGTGCGTGCGTGTTAACATTCCCTACTTCATAGTGTTCTCCCTTTATCCAGCAGCCGCAGTCCTCTGCAGGTACACAACTTCCCCCGCTGAGCTTGAAGCCTGGGTCACACACACACCTCTCCTCACACCTCCCACATGCCCCTTGATTATCCATGCTGGAGCAGACCTCAGGGCAGCCCTTAGCACAGGCATTGTAGTGGCTGTTAGCACCACACTTCAGGGCTGGGGGAGGAAGAGAGAGAGAGATATGAGACAAAAGTCTGGTCATGGTGTAAAAGAGGGCTATCACCACCACCAACATCATCATTATCATCATCGTCATCATCATCAAGTTCTCTCCAACTTCACCAGTTAATAAGAGCAAACTGTTTACTACAACAGGAAGGTGAAAAGAGCAAACCATAAAACAACTTACGACACATAGTCGAGGTCCTCCAGGCTGGTACGAGCACCCCGGCCTTGAGACACATATCTGAGTAGGACTGCAGGGCTTCACACAGGACCTCTGGGTCACCATCTGCTCCACACATCTCCGCCACACAGCTCCGGAAGTAGGTCTCTGCTCCCAGAACAGACTGGCAGCCAGAGAAAGGCCCATGCCTGGAGACCAGGGACCCACAGTATGGCTCGCTGGCATACTCCGCCTCCTCAGTTGGTTGACACTCAAGGGGGAGGACGGTCAAGTCACAGGCCTCGCTCTGCCAGTTCTGTCCGAATGTGGCAGAGTCTTCAGCCTCGGAACTGCCAGGTGTTTGGTAATCATCGTCTCTCAGGTGGTTGAAGTTCCCACACAGGCCACAGACTTTACCGGAGTACGATACGGGAACGGTGATATGAACAGCACCAGCGTCGTCGTAGGATACAAAAAGGTTGAAGTTTGTCTCCACAGTGACGGAAGCGGCGTTGCCTTGGATGTTGACAGTGCCGCCATTGAGGCTCAGAGGGAGTTTCCTCCAAATGCCATTGACCTGAAAACATGATACAGATTAGTGTGCTTGAAAGACTTTGGTCTTTCTTTGCCGTTCCCACATCTATGGTAGTATGTAGTAAATATTTACTGGATCAAGGTGTTCAATACTTTGGAATAGGGGACAAATTACTAATGCCCTAATGGCCCATAAAACTTTGAAAACCTGATAAGGTTTCATATTATTGTACATTATTGTGTAACAGAACTTTGAACTCATCTGAACTTAGATATATTGTAAATACTTTTAAAGATATCAGTCAATGGAAACAGCAGATACAGTGAGCTCCAAAAGAATTGGGCCAGTGACAGTGAAATGTTTTATTGTTTTGGCTCTGTACTTCAGCAGTTTGGATTTGCAATAATATAATGATTATGAGGGTATTTCATCAATATGGGATTAACCGTTTAGAAATTACAGCACTTTTTGTACATAGTCTCCATATTTTAGGGGACCAAAAGTATTGGGACAAATTCACTTCTATGCATTTTAAAGTAGTAAAAAGTGAAGTATTTGGTCCTATATTCATAGCACACAATGCTTACATCAAGCTTGTGACTGTAAACATTTGTTGGATGCTTTTGCTGTTTGTTTTGATTGTGTTTCAGATGATTTTGTGCCCAATAGAAATTAATGGTAAATAATGTATTGTGTTATTTTGGAGTCACTTGTATTGTAAATAATAATATAATATGTTTCTATACATTTCTACATTCTACATTGTGGATGCTACCATGATTACAGATATTCCTGAATGAATCGTGAATAATGATGATTGAGAGGGTCATTGGCATTATCTGCATAAATGGCTGTATATTTGCATTTCACAGGAGAGAAACACACCTTATCTGTGGCAATCCCAATGAAGAGATGTTCCCCCAGAAGTCCTGGGGTCACTGACACAAGGAGACGTGTGATGACTGATGAAAATGTGAATTGACTAAATGAATGTTACTGTGTGAATTAAATTGTCATGTTTGGTTTGTTTCAAGAGCTCATAAAGGGCTGCACATTTGGATATGTCTCACTGCATTGTACGCTATCAGGTTGATGCATTTTTAAAGTGACTGGATTGAAATTGTATGTTGGGTTGATTGGTTATCAGGCACATTCCTGTTGTCTGGTCAGAACATTCCAATTCAATTGATTAGATTAGAATCTGGGTGTGTTGTTCCTGCGTTTTGTTTTCACTAGCAAAGAGCTCAGAAATGTTAATTCAGGCTGGGGATGCGTTCCCGCTTGAATTTGGTTAAAAGGGCAGTGAATTCGCTCATACTTTGAGAACTTGCTACCAAGCTCCTGTGTGTATCAGACACACATCATTTCTTCTCTTATGGGTTATTCTGACCTGAAGACACGTGTAACCACTTTAAGTCTTAACCTATTGGTGATAGTTACTTACTCTGTGTTATTCTCTAATGTATCATGTATTTCGTGTACACTGTACTTGTTTGATTGTCAATTATTTTCTAATTGTTGAATTGAGTAAATGCATTCCTCGTTTTACAGAGTAACTCTTTGATTGACGATAAGCCTATAATGTAATAGGTCCATTGATAGTGGTTATATAAACTAAACACATATCACATGCTTGGGTACCACCTTGACATCCCCGATCTGCTGGCCTCAATAACTTAATGCTAGAACATTGGTTGCCAGGATTAGCTATTTGAATCTAGTCTTAATAATTGCATAACAATGCAAGTTAGACTCGCTACCTTGCTATATATTCTCCAGAGACCCACAGGGCCTGTTGCATTCATTCACATCATATTGGAGTCAGATTGATGACTGTAGTTTAGTATTATTAAACAGAATTTCTACTTAATGGTTGGGTCATTTTTATACATCTACATAATGGTGACCCCTCATCCTCAGTTGATGGGGATTTCCACCAACCTACAACCTTGTTATTGTAATGGTGACAGGATTAGCATGTCTTGGGGGTATGATATTTGTGCATCTGTAACTTTCTCACTCATCATTAATCACGATTCATTTAGGATTATCTGTAATCATGGTAGCATCCAAATTAATGTAGAAGTGTTCAGAATCATGTTATACTCTTATTTACAATAAAAGTGACTCCAAAATGACACACTACATTATTTACCATTAATTTCTATTGGGCAGAAAATTATCTGAAACCCCACCAAATCAAACAGCAAATGCATCCAACAAATTTGTAGTCACAAGCTTGATGTAGTCATTGTGTGCTATGAATATGGAACCAAATACTACACGTTTTACTACTTTAATACACATATAAGTGAATTTGTCCCAATACTTTTGTTCCCCTAAAATGGGGGGACTATGTACAAAAATATGAAAATACCCTCAAATTGAAGCTAACAGTCTGCACTTTAACCTCGTAGTCATTGTATAATTTCAAACCCAAAGTGATGGAGTACAGAGCCAAAACAACAACAAAAAATGTCACTGTCCCAATACTTTTGGAGCTTAATGTATATCTACATTTAGACCCAGTGACTTTGTTTAGCACTATTATGCAGTGACTCAATTACAAATAGCACAACTAAAGTCAGAATATATTTCTGTGTCAAGATACATTATGTAACATTATAACGTGGTCAGTTGGAATTTGCAAGACTAAATCACATGTGAAAGTGATTATAACCAATAAACCATTATAACTTCAATGTAACAACCTACAAGGTACTCACCATGACCCGGTGGTTTTGTCTCTTGTGCAGGGAGACCCTGAGGTTCTCCACTTCCACCTTGACCTGCTGAACAGCAGACACGGAGGAGTTCCCTCTCAGCTCATTCTTCACCTCCACACTGAAGTGGGACAGGGGTGTCTCAGAGGGCGCGCACACCCGGGTCAGGACGTAGGTACAGGGTCCCACGAAGCGGAAGTTGGCCCCGTCAAAGGTGCTGTAGTGGGGGTTGCTGTGGACAGTACAGGTCCCTGAGAGAGAGAGAGAGAGAGAGAGAGAGAGAGAGAGAGAGAGAGAGAGAGAGAGAGAGAGAGAGAGAGAGAGAGAAAATGTAAACATTTTAATACACTATTCTGTGTTTTGGCTTTTAATAAAGGTGTGTCTTTCTCCAAAGTTACTGTAGCAAGAAATTGGTGGTGTGGATGACACTGGAATTAAGGACGTGAACTGCACACAAGTGTAGCCTATAAGCCAGACTGATGAATAGGTTGCTAGTTCTACTGACAAAACCCATTTCTCCTTTTGCAATCATTGTGTTGTTTGAAAAAAAAAACAGCAAAACAATGCTAAGCATTATTTGTTTTTAAAACTATTTCGCACCTGCATCTGTCCTGGTAACTGATGAGCTGTCACCTTCAATGCTGAAGGAAGAAAAACAACATCAGGATCAAATCAAAACATTGGAAGAGAAATGGATATCAAAGTAGAACACGTTGTTTGCCTGTCAATACATCAACATCCTAACCTCGATGTCATGGTGCTATCAGACAACAAGTTGCAAACAAAGGTTCACCATTAGTATTATTAATACTAACGTGGACATAATAAGGACTTAGACAGTAATCATAGAAGTGAGAAGACTGAGATGCAGCCAGAGAGAGAGAGAGAGAGGGGAGGGAAGAGGGGGCAGAAAAGAGACACACAAACACATAGAGCCCCAGTGTCCGATACCTATGCCAAGGCAGATGGATGGATGGATGGAGGAAGGGAGGGAGGAAGGGAGTGTGTTGGAGAAGAAGGGAAAGTGATAGAGTGAGAGAGAGAGAGTAACTAAAAGTATGTTAGATGCTAGACATTAGACCAAGAGATACAGTATGATAGTGAGACCCACCTTGCGTTGGTTCCTGCCTGTAGCAGGCAGAGGAGGGCTGCTGTAGTCACCAACCCAGTGTAGGTGCCTCCTAGCATGGCTGTTCTCCTTGCTGTGGTCCCTTATGGAGGCTAGAGATAAAACACTGTTTGCACTCTTTGTACAGAGAGAGTGGAGAGTACTGAGTCTCCGAGTGTTGTCAGGTCTCACTCTGATTCTGACTGGGAAGAGGAGAGCAGGCAGGCAGGCTTTTATAAGGGGGAAGCACACACCTGATAAGGTAAAACCCAGAGCAGTGGGCGGATAAAGTAGAAAATGGGGGTGGTCAGGTGTATGGCGTCAAACAGACATTGAATTGACGAATTGATTGAGAAACAATTACTATAAAGTGTGTCAGTCTCCAGGTCAGGGATTTAGTATAGGAACAAAGCTATGACATGGCTAGTAGACTACCCACGCTGATTAGAGATTGATGATAATCAAAAGATGCTGTTTTATTATGCTTTTTCCCCCACTTCTTAGGAGATAGGACCATATAAAAAACACAAGGAAAAAGTGAGGACAATCATTGAGATATATTTTTTATAGAATTAATTAAAAATGTATTTATTGATAAGATCAAGAGTGGAAATGAGGGGAAATTCAGGGGAATCGGGTTCTGGGAGTGAATTTACGGTAGTAAAATTGTGCTTTTTAAGTTAAATTCAAGTATTATACATTGGTGGGTTCCCAGAGTGATTCCCCCCCATTTCCACGCCTGGCTTAGACATTTTTCTATTGGAAAACTACATTGCTAAAGTTAGTTAATTTGCTTATTTCAGACACCTCATGATCCAAAAAGTAAAAGGTGAGTGTAAAGCACTGTATTTAGTTCCACTATGAACAAAAAACTGAAACAAAGTTAAAGCAGATTAATACTTAAACAAGGTGGCATTTATAGAAATCTTGTGTTTGACAATGGGTTTGTTTATGAACAGGAACAAACAATGCAGATATAAGCAAGCTTGGTAGTTAACAACTTTCACTTTTCTTATAACCAATATTCATCAATATTAACCTGGTTCATTCCATCAATGATGGTAAAACAAAATCATGCAAAACCTAAAAAAACATACTTTGTTGCATATTGGTCATAGAAAAGGAGTGTATTTACTCAGTGCTTGCTGTCTTGGCAAAATCATACTGGAAACAGAAGGGTAAATTGTCTGTACAGATGTAGGATCTTAATTCAATCATTATTTTGTTGCTGAGAATTTTCCTGCGCAGCAGGAAATGCAAACTTGCAGTGTATTTGAGGTTTAGAAAAAGCTTCTAAAATTGGTAATTTCCATTTAGAAATGTCAGACTTGATTTTCCCTAACGAAAAATGTATCAACGCCTATAAAAATGTCAATTTATTATAATCCACATAATAATTTACATTTCCCATTGCTGCAGGATAATTTTTCTGCTCTAGCAAACTGGCTCAAATTAGGATCCTACATCTGTACTATATAACAGTTCAGAATGTGAAATACTCCAGGTTGTTGACATGCACTATAACATGTATCATATTAGCCACTTCCTCCTCAATGAAAACTTAATCTGTAATCCAGGGACTACAAATGGAAATGAGCCTTTAAGCTAAATTGCACATTTACAGAAGATACATGTGCATTCATTAAAGTCAAGTCAAGTAAGAGTAAAGCAAAGTAAAGCTCAGTGACTTCAAGGAGAAATAATATTATGTGACAGAGTGTGTGTCGAGAGAGCATTCATGACATTCATTAGGGTGGCAGGTAGCCTAGCGGCGGTTAAGAGTGTTGTGCCAGTAACCGGAAGGTCGCTGGTTTGAATATCTGAGGCGACAGGGTGAAAAATCTGTTGATGCAAGGCTCTTAACCCCAACTGCTCCTGTAAATCGCTTTGGATAAGAGTGTCTGCTAAATGACAAAAATGTCAATTACAAAGCTCTTCCTTATCACTGTAAATGCATGTAAGCAAATACTTTGCCCAGACACTGAATATTTCCCAAAAGGGAGGCAGATGATGCTACACTACTCTATTGATCTATGCATTCTTATCTATCTGAAGAGGGTGGCACTACCCTTTAAAACAAGGCAAACCTGCTGCTAGCCAGATAACAATGCACCCATAAGGGAGGCCGATTACAATTACAACAAAATCACATTAAGGGAACTGTGATATGAAATGAATAATGGCACACCTTACGAAAAAAGATTGCAGTATAATTGCTGTTGTTCTGCAATTACTGCGTCCAAAATACCCCAGTCAACTGCAGTTAGTGTACTTTTACTGCACTTAGTGTACTTTTACTGCACTTAGTGTACTTTTTAATGCAGTTTCATACATTTACGTAAGGGACTAATCTGATTGATAATATGTTCCCATATGTCATGTAGTAAAGTATTCGTGGAATATCAATAACTCTCTTGACGAAATGTCCTGAATATACATACATACGGGTTAGGCTGAAGAGCTGTAATATGGGTTAGGCTGAAGAGCTGTAATATGGGTTAGGCTGAAGAGCTGTAATATGGGTTAGGTTGAAGAGCTGTAATATGGGTTAGGCTGAAGAGCTGTAATATGGGTTAGGCTGAAGAGCTGTAATATGGGTTAGGCTGAAGAGCTGTAATAAGGGTTAGGTTGAAGAGCTGTAATATGGGTTAGGCTGAAGAGCTGTAATATGGGTTAGGCTGAAGAGCTGTAATATGGGTTAGGTTGAAGAGCTGTAATATGGGTTAGGTTGAAGAGCTGTAATATGGGTTAGGTTGAAGAGCTGTAATATGGGTTAGGCTGAAGAGCTGTAATATGGGTTAGGCTGAAGAGCTGTAATATGGGTTAGGATGAAGAGCTGTCATATGGTTTAGGCTGAAGAGCTGTAAGCAATAAAAGCAGATTACTGTTGGAAATCATTCATTTTACATCGACAAAATGGCAATGGACATTTAGACACTTGGTCAAAATACTATTTTCTAACGTGTGTCATTGCATATTTATACATTCATTTATCCATATATTTGTCCATATGGTACTTACACATAGGGCTATATCAATATCACATGCACAATGAACAAAGTTACCAAGTGTTTGCCTGTAATAATATAAAAGCATACTCCCCCCATCTAAAGTGACTGTTGACTCAACGTACTTCCGCATTGTCTTTGTACGGCTGTACTATTGTACTGTTTGTTGCTACTTGGCTACTTGCCAAATGTTTTCGATGTTTACTCTTAACAACTATTTAATGAATATCTGTATCTAACAAGTTTCTCAAGGTCTTCGTTTTTTCCTCACACAGCTTTTTCACCCTGGACGCTTTATCTGGACATAGATCTGCAGGACCTCCTCCAACTAGGCAAATCAGTTAAGAGCAATTTCTTATTTTATGTGTAGGAAAAATGTGATTGAAATACAATCAGCTTTTATGTTGCTTTTATGATGAAGATAGAAGCTCTGCAGATGGTATCTAACTGAGCCTTACCTTCTATCAAGATGCATAAATAAATGAATCATATTTCTCCACTCCTTTTCCCAAATCCACATTTTGCCTGCATTTGGTGTATCAATTTACTACAATAAATGCTTAATGCTCCCGGAGTTATTATTAATGTGAGAGATTATAGACCTACAGTCAGTGTCCAGATTTCAGTTTCCATTCAATCCATCTAAACAGTAGGTTACAACTCCCTTGATGTGCTATAGGCCTATTTGAAGTCCTGTCTTGTGACTATTGAATTTGTATCGCGCCTCACAATCATCACACATAGAGTTGATGTCGGAAGTTTACATACACTTGGGTGTACTTAGGTAGAACAAAATCACTTCCATAGTTAGTCTTGCATAGTTTGTTTTGTTTTGGTATGTTGCACTAAAAGTGGCTAATATTGGGTTGATTCGATCACAATTCCTACAGTAAAAGGAAACGTTGATAGTGTTAACTAACGGGGAAAACTCTAGAAAGTTGAGTGACGTTCAATCTCGTTCTTCTCTGTGCTCATATTTCTTCTGCTGGCATTCCCGGGGGAGATGCCCACACACGCGCAGTTTAGAGGGAACATTAGGTAAGGGGTCTGAGCCATTGAAGCCTCCCACCATTAGCTCTGACAAATTGAAAACCCTAGTCAATGGCGACTCCATTACCTGCAATATTAGACTTAAAAAGAATCATCCAGGGATCATACATTGTTTACCAGGGTGCAGGGCTACTGACGTGAAAGCTCATCTGAAGATGGTGCTGGCTGAGGCTAAAACTGGCGAGTGTAGATGGTATAGGGATGTTGTGGGAGGTCCAGTGTAAACACAAACTCACTTCCTTGACAACTTCCTTTACAACAGCTCTGCGCTGCTCTGCGAAGTGCAAGAAGTATGAACGCCCTGACAGAGGCCATATGTTGTAAATGTTGCATGGCCCATCAGATGTCGGATTGACCATTCAATTTAGCAAGAAAGATGTGTTGGCATCGAGCAATTGTCTTTGGCCCCCTCCCGGTTAGGGGGAGTGATGAGCTCTCCATCAGATTTACACAACTCAATCAGTGGTTGAAAACTGTTTTCTTCCCCTCCCAAAGTATAGAATTTATAGATAACTGGCCTTCTTTCTGTGACTCCCCCACAAACGGGACCAAGCCTGACCTACTGAGGAGAGACAGACTCCATCCATCTGGAGAAGTGATCTCATCTTATCTATCACCATACACAGGGCTCTAACTCCTCTAGCTCTACAATGAGATAGGGTGCAGGCCAGGCAGCAGGCTATTAGCCAGCTTTCCAGCTTAGTGGTGTATTCCAGTAGCACAGTCAGTATAGTCAGCTCAGCTTTCCCCATTGAGTCTGTGTCTGTGTCTCGATCTAGTTCGGGCAAAACTAAACATGCCGGTGTTCGCCTTAGCAATCTCTCTGGAATAAAGACCTCCTCCATTCCTGTCATTATTAAAATAGACTGTGATAATATCTCACATCTCAAAATAGCACTACTTAATGTTAGATCCCTCACTTCCAAGGCAGTCATAGTCAAATAACTAATCACTGATCATAACCATAGTGATTGGCCTGACTGAAACATGGCTCGAGACTGATGAATTTACTTTCTTAAATGAGGCCTCACCTCCTGGTTACACTAGTGACCATATCCCCCGCAAATTCCACGAAGGAAGAGTTGTTTCTAACATTTACAACAGCACATTTCAATTTCCGAAAAAAAGACTGCATTTTCGTCTTTTGAGCTTTTAGTCAAAAAATCTTTGCAGCCGACTCAATCACTTTTTATAGCTACTGTTTACAGGCCTCCTAGGCCATATACATCATTACTCACTGAGTTCCCTGAATTCCTATTGGACCTCGTAGTCATGGCAGATAACGTTCACATTTTTGGTGACTTCAATATTCACATGGAAAAGTCCACAGACCCACTCCAAATGGCTTTCGGAGCCATCATTGACTCGGGTGGGTTTTGCCACAGTCATACCCTGGATCTAGTTTTGTCCCGTGGAATAAATATCGGGGATCTAAATGTTTACAACCTGATTTGAGGAGAAGAAAAACAATCCTAAATGTGTTTTTGATACTGTCGCAAAGCTAACTAAAAAGCAGCATTCCCCAAGTTGTCACGACTTCTGCCGAAGTCGTTGCCTCTCCTTGTTCGGGTGGTGCTCGGCGTTCCACGTCACCGGTCTTCTAGCCATCATTGATCCTTTTTTCATTTTCCATTGGTTTTGTCTTGTCTTCCCACACACCTGTTTTCAATCCCATTCATTACCTGTTGTGTATTTAACCCTCTGTTTCCCCTCATGTCTTTGTCAGAGATTGTTCTATTGTCAGTGTAGTTGCTTATTGTATAGGTGCGCATCGGGTCCTCGTACCCATGTTTGTTTGTATGTGTACATTTTAGTGTGATGGAGCATACTACGTGGACTTTATTAAAAGACTCCATTTACACTCCTTTTGACTCTCCTGCGCCTGACTTCCCTGCCACCTATACACCTACGTCTGACACAAGTGAGTGGCCTTCACTTCAGCAGTGATGAATTCATGAACTTCTTAGACTAAAAGATCATGATCATTAGAAAACAAATTACGGGATCAATGGAGACCCTCAAGTTTTTTTAAATCCTGTATCTTTCAACACATTCACTAAAATAGTCATGGCCTCGAAACCTTCCAGCTGCCTACTGGACTCTATTCCAACTTAATTACTGAATGAGCTACTTCTGTGCTTGGCCTTCCTATGTGCACCAAACTCACTAAAAGTGGCAGTAATAAAGCCTCTCCTGAAAAAGCCAAACCTTGACACAGAAAATTTAAAAAAGCTATTGGCCTATATCGAACTATCGGCCTATTCATCTCAAATATTTTAGAGAAAGTTGTTGTGCAGTAACTCACTGCCTTCCTGAATACAAATAATGTATACAACACGCTCCAGTCTGGTTTTATACCCCATCATAGGTACTGAGACTGCACTGTGGTAAATTAGCTTTTGATGGCGTCAGACCAAGGCTCTGCATCTGTCCTCATGTTCCTTAACCTTAGTGCTGCTTTCGACACCATCAATCACCAAATTCTTTTGGAGAGATTGGAAACCTTAATTGGTCTACACGGACAAGTTCTTGCCTGGTTTAGATCTTATCTGTCCGAAAGATATCAGTGTGTCTCTGTGGATGGTTTGTCCTCTGACAAATCAATGGTAAGTTTTGGTATTCCAAGGTTTCGTTTTAGGACCACTATTGTTTTCACTATATATTCTGTCTCTTGATGGGGTCATTTGGAAACATAATGTCAACTTTCACTGCTATGCGGACGACACACAGCTGTACATTTCAATGAAACATGTTGAAGCTCCAAAATTTCCTACCCTGCAAGTTTGTGTTTCAGACAGCTTTTTAAAATCTTCGTAACATTGCAAAAATCTAAAACATTTTGTCCAATAATGATGCAGAAATGCTAATCTGTGCTTTTGTCGCTTCTAGATTATACTACTGCAATGCTCTACTCTCTGGCTACCCGGATAAAGCATTTAATATACTTCAGTTAGTGCTAAAATTCAGCTGCTAGAATCTTGACCAGAAAGAAAAAATTTGAACATATTACTACCGTCCTAGCCTCTCTACACTGGCTTCCTGTTAAGGCTGGGGCTGATTTCAAGGTTTTAATGGTAACCTACAAAGCATAACATGGACTACCTATCTATGCGATTTGGTCCTGACGTACATACCTACACGTACGCTACGGTCACACAACGCTGGCCTCCTAATAGTCCCTAAAGTAAACAGCTGGAGGCAGTGTTTTCTCCTACAGAGCTACATTCAGTAAAGACTTAAAAGTCTCTACTTTTAAGACTTTACTGAAGATTCATCACTTCAGTAGGTCCTATGATTAAGTGTAGTCTGGCCCAGGGGTGCGAAGGTGAATGGCAAGACACTGGAGTGACGAAACGCCCTTGCTGTCTCTGCCTGAAAGGCTCCCCTCTCTCCCCTGTCTCCACTGAGATTCTTTGCCTCTGACCCTATTATGGGGGCTGGCTTACTAGTGCTCTTCCAAGCCGTCCCTAGGAGGGGTGCGTCACGTTGTGCTAGGCATTTTCCGCTATACTTGACTTGAGTGAGTTGAATCACTGACGTGATCTTCCTGTTCTGTTTTGCGGCCCCTCAGGCTCGTGTGGTGACAGAGATCTTCGTGGGCTATACTCAGCCATGTCTCAGGATAGTAAGTTGGTGGTCTGTTGATATCCCTGTAGTTGTGGGAGCTATGCTATGGCAAAGTGGGCAGGGTTATATAGCAAAGTGGGCTGGGTTATATCCTGCCTGGTTGGTCCTGCCACAGTGTCCCCCAACCCCCCCATGTCTCAGCCTCCAGTATCAATGCTGCAATAGTCTATTCCCGGGGGGCTAGGGTCAGTTTGTTATATCTGGTGAAATTCTCCTGTCTTATCTGGTGTCCTGTGTCAACTTAAGTATGCTCCCTCTAATTATTCTCTCTCTCTCTCTCTCTCTCTCTCTCGCTCTCTCTCTCTCTCGCTCTCGCTCTCTCGCTCTCTATCTCAATACAAACAAATATTGACACTGTTCTTAACTGCTCCATTGATAACATGTGTGTGTTGGCGTCTCAGAGAGAGAGAGAGAGAGTCTGATTTGACTGTATGTACAGTATAAGAATCAATGAAATCTATAATGGTTCTCAACAGATGGATCACAGATTATGTACACATCCATTTTAGGTGTGTCCTCCTCAGGAATTTATCAGAATACATTCCAGCATCTTAATGGGGCCTGGCTGTAGTTTAATGGGGCCCGGCTGTAGTTTAATGGGGCCTGGCTGTAGTTTAATGGGGCCTGGCTGTAGTTTAATGGGGCCTGGCTGTAGTTTAATGGGGCCTGGCTGTAGTTTAATGGGGCCTGGCTGTAGTTTAATGGGGCCTGGCTGTAGTTTAATGGGGCCTGGCTGCATTTTTCTGTAGTTTGGAGCCTAATGGTTGCTAAGGCATGCCAACACATTGTTGGTTGTAAGGAACAGTAACAGCATGTTAAAATGTGAACAGCATGTTAAAATAGTACAGCAAGAGAGCATGATATTTTACATTTATTTTTTTACCTTTATTTAACTAGGCAAGTCAGTTAAGAACAAATTCTTATTTTCAATGACAGCTGAGGAACAGTGGGTTAACTGCCTGTTCAGGGGCAGAACAACAGCTTTGTACCTTGTCAGCTCGGGGATTTGAACTTGCATCCTTTTGGTTACTAATCCAACTCTCTATACACTAGGCTACCCTGCCGCCCCAAATCTAGAACATTCTCTTTTGACTGGGTTCTACCTGCATGAGACCACTTAGATCTGTTGGTCACTGGAACCACGTAACAATTTAGTTTTTATTTTGTAATTATGATATTGTCAATATAGCCAATCAATTTTTTTGGTCCATTGGCTTTTTTTGGTCCTCCGGTATCGGCATTGAAAAATCATAATCGGTCGACTTCTAATCTGCATTGTGTCCTGCACCCACCACCCGCCCACCCCTCTTTTACGCACCTGCTACTCTCTGTTCATCATGTATGCATAGTCACTTTAACCATATCTACATGTACATACCTCGCTACTTTTTATAGCCACGCTACTGTCTATAGCTTGTCTTTTTACTTGTTCACCTAATACCTTTTTTGTACTATTGATTGGAGCCTGTAAGTAAGGATTTCACTGTAAGGTCTACCTACACCTGTTGTATTTGGTGCACATGACAAATACACTTTTATTTGATTTACCTGTTCCTCATTGGTGACAATGTGTCAACCCAGGCTTAAAGTAGAACACCCGAGCAGGCATTGGAATGTGGCTTTTCAAACACACATAAATGGAACGCACAAGATATTGAAACAGAACGATAAGAGTACCACATGTCTCGTTCCTTTACAAGGCGCGCGAAGACCACACAACATGCTGTTCAATGTAATGGGACCTTATATAAGTCGACGAATTGGACCCACTTGAGATGCAATATATAATTTAACATATTCCACTCAGTCAATAACAATCAAACCAACAGAAAACAGGTGCTAGTAGAAAGAGGAGGGAGGGAAGTGCTACTAAGGTACACAATAGTACATTTTTGGTAGAAGGTACACTTTGGTAAAAGGGGTAAATTGGTCATCAAAAAGAAAAGAGGACCAAGGCACTCTTCATATAATGAATTAAAATGCCTTTATTAGTATGGCATGTTCAATAGAAACAAAGTTTTTAAAAACCGATGCGTTTCGGCTGCATGGCCTTCATCAGGGAGTACAAAAAAAGGGAATACAATGTCCTCTTTTGAACAGCTTTTCCAATTAACCCTAATTGAAAGAAGGAGTGGTCACAAAATTGATTGGACACACCTAGTAAGCAATAATATACACATTAAAAGGCGAAATGCTGTAGCTATGTTATCATAAAGATACAACTCCAAGCTAGAAGTATCAGAACACTTAGAAAGGTAGTTGTAACCTTAAATATGACTGGGAGAAGTGTCAAGAATAAGAAAGCAATATATTCCCTAGTACACTAGAACACAGCAAAACATGAACAACAACAGTCTAAACATAGCTGAGGGCAATTTAGCAAAATGTCCACTAGATGACAGCAAATGGACCCATCACGACCCTACAAGAAGGGTGAGAAATCCATATCTTAATTTAAACCAGAGTATTTAGTGGCCTGTAGTTTGTAAATCCATATCTTCATTTAAACCAGAGTATTTAGTGGCCTGTAGTTTGTAAATCCATATCTTCATTTAAACCAGAGTATTTAGTGGCCTGTAGTTTGTAAATCCATATCTTCATTTAAACCAGGGTACTTAGTGGCCTGTAGTTTGTAAATCCATATCTTCATTTAAACCAGGGTATTTAGTTGCCTGTAGTTTGTAAATCCATATCTTCATTTAAACCAGGGTATTTAGTGGCCTGTAGTTTGTAAATCCATATCTTCATTTAAACCAGGGTATTTAGTGGCCTGTAGTTTGTAAATCCATATCTTCATTTAAACCAGAGTATTTAGTGGCCTGTAGTTTGTAAATCCATATCTTCATTTAAACCAGAGTATTTAGTGGCCTGTAGTTTGTAAATCCATATCTTCATTTAAACCAGGGTATTTAGTGGCCTGTAGTTTGTAAATCCATATCTTCATTTAAACCAGGGTATTTAGTGGCCTGTAGTTTGTAAATCCATATCTTCATTTAAACCAGGGTAATTAGTGGCCTGTAGTTTGTAAATCCATATCTTCATTTAAACCAGGGTATTTAGTTGTCTGTAGTTTGTAAATCCATATCTTCATTTAAACCAGGGTATTTAGTGGCCTGTAGTTTGTAAATCCATATCTTCATTTAAACCAGGGTATTTAGTGGCCTGTAGTTTGCAAATCCATATCTTCATTTAAACCAGGGTATTTAGTGGTCTGTAGTTTGTAAATCCAAAATCTTTCCATTTGATTTAACTGTTTAAGACGGTCCTCTTTTCTAGTAGAGGCCGGAATATGATCAATACCCATAGCTTGTAGGGAGGCAGGGTTGACATGGTGTAAGGACTTGTAGTACCTTGCCATGGGGTCTTGAAGGCGCCTCTTTGTCTGTCCAATGTAGAACACCTTGCATTGTGGACATTCCAATCTATAGATGACATGAGTGGTTTTGCAGTTAAAGAAATGCTTGACGTAATACTCCATTTTGGAATCTGTGTCAACAAAATACCTCTTCTGTGCAATATTTCTGCAGTGGTTTCAATGGTTACATTTAAAAGAGCCCGTGGGTTTGTGGTCAAGCCAAGTGTTTTGAGAGTCACCCGGAAGATAACTGTGGACTACTTTGTCATTTAGGGTAGGACATCTCTAAAAGCTTATGACTGGTGGCTCAGGAAAGACTTGGCGTAGTAGCGTATCACTTTGGATGATTCCCCAATTATTTTGACTGATTATTTTAATGTTCTCTGCTTCAGTGCTGTATTATGTAACAAAATACACTCTCTCTGATGTATCACGAGGCTCTCCCCTTCTCAAACAAGTTCTCTCTGTCAAGTAATCCAGCCCTTATACCTGCATCTTTCAGGACCTGAAGGCTGTAGCCTCGATTCAAGAAGCGATTCTCCAATTCAGCAGATTTGACACTGTAGTCTGTTTCCTGATCGCAAATTCTGCGGACACTTTGGAATTGGCCATATTTTATATTCTCTTTTAGTCTTTGGGGTGAAAGCTGTCTGCCCTCAGAATGTTATTCCCATCTGTAGGCTTCCTAAAGATTGATGTGTGCAAACAACCTTTGTCATTTTTACTAATGTCGAGGTCCAAAAAATGAATGTTATCCTTGATGTTCTCCATAGTTAGTTTAATGTGAGGGTTAATGAATGTTATCCTTGATGTTCTCCATAGTTAGTTTAATGTGAGGGTTAATGTTGAAAACAGGTGCTATTCATAGGTAGTGGATGGCGTGACTTTCCCCACTTATAAAATGTAAAGTGCTCTTTGCATTAATATACTGCATATAAGAAATTACTCATCCAAACCATATAGAATGTATTTGTCTGAGGCACCATTATACAGTCGTTTATCTGGTTCTCTGGGGTCTATTTCTAGTGAATTTTCACCTGTGTCAACATAATATGTCCGTGTGCCCTCCCCCTCTTTCTATCATCTCCTCTCTCTAAAACTCCAAGCCCATTAATGGACACACCTCCGCCCTATCTCTCTCTCCTCTCTCCCCCCCCTGATGAGGCGAAGACCCAAAAGGTCACCTCTGTTAAGAAATCAATCCAGACAGCATTCTTTCATCTGGGGATAGGTCAAGCGTGGCATATGGATATCTTCAACCCTCTTCTCTCTTCGCTGACTCCAGTCTCCAGAGGGCTCGGGACACCCACTCCTACAGAACACTGCCAGGTCAAGGTCACGAGTGATGGATAACAGTGGGTTCTCTAGGGCAGACGTTGAGCTCTCCCTCATGTCACAGACATTACTAGTTGGCTCTATTGACTTTTTGTTTGTCGCTTATTCTCGTCCCTATTCCCTATGTCTAAGACAAAATACTGGAATAAATGGAGACGTTTGGGAAGACTTAAAAGCAGTATGTTGATAGCTTTGTTTCTCCTGTTTTGTCTTAATCTTTTTCTGGATATTATGATTCACAAATTTAGAATTCCCTAAAACTCCCAAAGCTCTTAATAAAAGAGCCCAATATTGACATGTGAGGGCTTGTGCTCCTTACTATACACTACGAGAGGCAAATATTTGTACCCAGGCACCAGCAGATTTATGTTTGAGCCTAGCATAACTGCTAAAGTGGATCCATAGCATTATGGTTGGCCTTTCCTGCAGTCAAATTACCAATCGCCTTCTAGTGGCCTCATGGGTGGAATGTTATTAACATTTTTCTTAATTTCATACTTAATAAGCATAATTTAAAAAAATCACGCTGAAAATCAAGTGTTGCTATGTCAAATCGTTTTGTTATATTTCAGTCTTCCGTGATGTGTATAAAGTGAAATATTGGGATGCAAATTCAAATTAGAACACGTTTCAACTCTGTATCTGACATGGTACAGGTGTCTTCTTTTTTAAGCCATAATCATATGTGTGAGGTGTATACTTTGTTTCAAAGTATAATATATATAATCAAGTATGTGGACATCCCTTCAAATGAGTATTTTTGACTATTTCATCAACTGCCGTTGCTGACAGGTATACAATATCAAGCACACAGCCAAGCAATCTCCATAGATAACACTTTGGCAGTAGAATAGCCTTACTGAAGAGCTCAGTGTCTTTCAATGTGGCACCGTCATAGGATGCCACCTTTCCAACAAGTCAGTTCATCAAATTTCTGCCCTGCTAGAGCTTCCCCGGTCAACTTTAAGTGCTGTTATTGTGAAGTGGAAATGTCTAGGAGCAACAACGGCTCAGCCGCAAAGTGGTAGGCCACACTAGCTCACAGCTCCCGCATCTTCTCGGTTGCAACGCTGACTACCGAGTTCCAAACTGCGTCTGGAAGCAATACCAGCACAAGAAGTGATGGTCGGGAGCTTCATGCAATGGGTTTCCATGGCCGAGCAGCCGCACACAAGCCTAAGATCACCATGAACAATCCCAAGCGTCGGCTGGAGTGGTGTAAAGCTCGCTGCCATTTGACTCCGGAGCAATGGAAACATATTCTCTGGAGTGATTAATCACATTTCACCATCTGGCAGTTCGACGGACAAATCTGGGTTTGGTGGATGCCAGGAGAATGCTACCTGCCCCAATGCATAGTGCCAACTGTAAAGTTTGGTGGAGGAGGAATAATTGTCTGGGGCTGTTTTTCATGGTTCAGGCTCCTTAGTTCCAGTGAAGGGAAATCTTAACGCTACATCATACAATGACATTCTAGATGATTCTGTGCTTCCAACTTGGGGAAGGCCCTTTCCTGTTTCAGCATGACAATGTCCCTGTGCACAAAGCAAGGTCCATACAGAAATGGTTTGTCGAGATCAGTGTGGAAGAACTTGATTGGCCTGCACATTGCCCTGACCTCAATCCCATCGAACACCTTTGGGATGAATTGGAATGCAGACTGTGAGCCAGACCTAATTATCCATCATCAGTGCCGACCTCACTAATGCTCTTGTGGCTGAATGGAAGCAAGTCCCCTCAGCAATGTTCCAACATCTAGTGGAAAGCCTTGCAAGGAGAGTGGAGGCTGTTTTAGCAGAAAAGGGGGGACCAACTCCATATTAATGCCCATGATTTTAGAATGAGACGTCTGACGAGCAGGTGACCACATACTTTTTGTCATACAGTATAGAGTAGATTTGTCTACCAAGAAACACTCTGTGTGACCCTTATTTATTTAATTTATTTTTTATTTCACCTTTATTTTGTCAGGTAGGCTAGTTGAGAACAAGTTCTCATTTGCAACTGCGACCTGGCCAAGATAAAGCATAGCAATTTGACACATACAACAACACAGAGTTACACATGGAATAAACATAACATGCAGTCAATAATACAGTAGAACAAAAGAAAACAAAAAGTCTATATACAGTGAGTGCAAATGAGGTAAGATAAGGGAGTTAAGGCAATAAATAGGCCATGGTGGCAAAATTATTACAATATAGCAATTAAACACTGGAATGGTAGATGTGCATAAGATGATTGTGCAAGTAGAGATACTGGGGTGCAAAGGAGCAAGATAAATAAATAAACACAGTATGGGGATGAGATAGATAGATGGACTGTTTATTTATCCCCCTACAGTAAAAGTTTAAAGTTACTGCAACATTTATAAGGACATATTGCAGATCTCACCATTTAATATCCTTCTACTACTGCAGAAATGGCCTATTTTTCAATGAAAGACTCATTTTGAAAAAAAGAGAGCAGTTGCTCATATCAGAAAACACTGCCCAGGTAGGATGACAGACCGCACCTCTCTAGAATTTAGAAGTGTAGACCGAGTCAACTAATCACAAAACAGTTTAAATCGGCGGTAACATAAATAAAGTCAGACTATTCAATAATTACGAATGAAAATGCATTAAGCTTTTAACTTCTGTTATTGACTATTCATCTTACTATTAGACAAGACAATTGTAATCTATTCCACAGGTCTGACTGTGTCAACAGTTTGAAGTGCTGAAGGTGAACACGTTATTTGGCGGTTATAAAGCATTAGAAACTGTGTGGTTGGAGCTATGAAGACGGTATACCACGGGTACAGCTTTAATTATGTTGGTAACCACTTATAACCACTTATAATAGCAATAAGGCAACTCGGGGTTAATTATGTTGGTAACCACTTATAATAGCAATAAGGCAACTCGGGGGTTTGTGGTATATGGCCAATATACCACAGTTAAGGGCTGTATCCAGGCACTCCGCGTTGCGTCGTGCTAAGAACAGTCCTTTGCTGTGGTATATTGGCCATATACCACACCTCCTTGTGCCTTATTGCTTAAATAAAGCGCTAGAACACATTGATTTTCATTCAATAATAATATATAGCCTGGTAAGAGCCAGTTTCCTATTAATGTGCCGTTGGTCATCAGCCAAAACACCTCTTCTCTTCCAAATAGGTCATAACATACCCTTTCTCCTCCCTAGTGACTTAGCACTCCATTGGCACTTTTCCATTGAATTTGAAGGTGATTCTAAGGCGTTCGGCTCATGGCACTTCATTTCACAATCAGCGCTTTACCTCATCACCCCTTCCCCAGCTGAACAGGTAATGTAATGAATACAGGTACAGTGGTCCTGCACTGCCTATCAGGGAGACATGATCAATACAGTAGTAGTGTTTAACTGTCTTTTTTAAACACTGAGCTTCTCTCTGAGGAGGAGTAGAGGAGAGGGGCCCCTCAGGGCTCTGTCTCGAGTCTTCTTCTGTTCATCATGCTCAACACAATGTAATGTATTCCCCTTCTCCACTAGCCTAGCATGCATGAATAGGAAATACAGCCCGACAAGCAAGCCCTTTTTTAAGGTGCTAAAGCGTGATAGGATAGTATGTGTGGTGTGGACCGACGGTTATGGTGTGTTCTAGGCTAATGCATCCTTATTTGTGTGGATGTGTACCTGCTTGTGCATTTATGTGTGTGTATGTGTGTGCGTGTCTCTATGCATACATTTTTTCACTGTGTTTTCATATTTCTCTCTGTTTGCCGACTATATCACGTGGATTCTAGAATGACTCACCAGCGGAGGGTTTTTTGGAGGTCATTTTATCATTTAGCCAGAGGGTGGTGCTCTTTCTCTCTCAGAAAGAAAACAATCAGAGACATGAGACTGCAAATGTTCTCAATCTGGCAGTGGGAATTATCCCATTGACAACAGAATGGAGACAAACCTTAAATGATCTGTCCCTGCTACTGTAAAGATGCATAGTGGCAAACTTAATATATTGAATAAATATACATGTATTACAACGGTGACATTAGGCCTTTCAGCTGGAATGAGGCTATAGTACTTTAGCTACATTATAAACTTTAGAAACATGCAATCTGCAGAGGAAGAGTTTAACTTAGCAAGACCCTTCATGCCAATAATCACATATTTAAACCAATGAAAGAAATATGAAATTCGTCATAAAACCAATTGATATTGGTTTATGTCTGGGTTAAATCTGATAAGGATTTGAATATACTGCGTTCAGTGATTTCCCTGATAATCCCTATGCTCCCTAGCAAAATACCATGGCAGAGACCACCCAGTGTCCTATGTGTCCCTCAACAAGCTTCAAACTGCACTCCATTATACACAACAATGACACGCACCATCTCATTACCACACACTGTCCCATCAGCACTTCTAATTGTTTTGCTAATCATTTTCAGTTTGATTGTTATTCCTATTTTCTATCAGAGAGGGGTTTTGAGACCCCGCCCCAAAGGGAAACGGAAGGGGTTAGAGGGTCACAGCGGCAATATTTGTGGCCCATTGCCATGAGAAAAGGGTAACCAATGGAGTAGAGAGAGAGAGAGAGAGAGAGAGAGAGAGAGAGACAGGGAGAGCCCCAGAGTCCGATACCTATGCTGAGATGGACAGAGGTTGTGCGTTGGAGAGGAACATAAAGCTATAGACCTTTTTGTTCTTCCACACCAAGGTTGATGTTTACAGGTAGTGCAGCGGTGAGTAGAGTCAGTGGTGTTAGTGTTGTAACCTTCAAAGGCCAAGGATGGAGGCTGTGTTAATTCACAATCAGTTTATAGGTCAGCACTCACACACTGATGCTGAGAGTAGCTGCAGTTCACTGAGCTAACTGACTGAAATCATTCTGAAGTGGACTCACCTGCTGTCTCCAAATACACACTAAACAAGCAAGCAAACAGGCACTCACTCAGAACCTGCTTAGTGTCCCTGGCTCTACTCAAAGCTCAAAGGGTACTGAAAGAGGGGTGGCTTGTAGCCTCAAGGTTAGAGTGCTGAACCAGTAACTGAAGGTTTACTGGTTCAAATCCTGAAGCTGACAAGCTGTGCCCTTGAGCAAGGCATTTAACCCCAATTGCTCCAGGGGTGCTGGAGAATTGTGACCCCACTCCCTGTGGGTGTTTCAGGGGGAGTTGGGATATGCAAAAAACACACAGGATCAATTATTGTTGTAAATATCTAGACTTGCGGTGAATGCTTTCAAAAAGTGTTTTTTTGTGTCTGGATGACGTGCTCTGCGTCACACCCGCTCAGTCCTATTTGAGTGTGAGATGGTTCAGATGTAGTCTAACGTAACGTGGCGATGTTAGAAGGATGACATCAGCCTCATGAATGTTAAATGTGCCTGCCCACAGAGCGAGCAGAGAGAGCAGAGAGGCCAAGTACTGTGAGGACTCGGCGTTACTTAGATCGCTCGGAGAAGAAACACACTCATTATTTATTCATAGACCAGGGTATAAGCACAGCGGGAGCAGTGATGTCATCAACTCTCCTGAGCTCCTTTCCGGGTGCATAGTTAGAGCTTCTGACTGACTGATTCTTACTTCTTAAAGACTATATATATCACCTGGATACACACCTACGTCTTTGACTAATGTTCTTTTTCTCCTAATGTGTTTGGATTTTGTGGTATATCTTTGGGTGGTGATGTACTGTCTTGCCTACAATGGTCAGCAGGTCTTTGAGTCTGCTCTCTAAATTGCTCTGCATTGATGTTATTGTCATTGTTGTGTGCTTTAAAATACTATGAAGAGATGATATTATCGATGGCCATGTTCTTCTGTCTCTCAAACACACGGAGGCAGGTGATGTCCTAACGATATGGTGGTGACTCCCACACAGACTGTCGGCTTCATGCACAATGTCCAAACATCATTGTTTTGGAGGTTCTATTTCATATAGAATGGAGTCAGTGTTGAAATGACTGAGGCGTATCCAGGGATTCCACTCAAAAACTGAAATAGTTTGGCCTGGCTGGTCCTGATTTGATTCGCTGGACAAACCAGCCTAGACCGGTTTTTGATGAGGTGCAGACATCACGCAGGGCTGGATATCTACTCTTATTCACCTTAGCTGAGGCATCGAGCCACTGGGCTGTGAGAGGTCTTCCAGCTCCACAGGCTGTTGGCGGGGCCAAGAGGTCGCCTGCCCAAAAACCAGAGGGTAGTGGACCAGAGAGGAGCAACCTGAGCTACTTTACAAACTGTGTCCGGCAGACTTTCATACACATGTAGATATAGTGTGTGTACACGTGCACTCAAGCACACTGACATGCATAAATACAGGCAGGCATCTGCACACCAGATCAAGGTTAAACAAGGGAATATGCTGTATGTGTGTGTGAGTCATGCTAGCAATAAGTCGAAAGCAGCATGAAATCCTACCCTTTTCCTAGAGGTGTGGAAAGTTGACTAAATGGAAACTAAGAAAAGCAAAGACAGAGTAAAAACCTTGTTAGTCTAATTGCAGCAGTAATATGGATATATTCATGCTACAACAGAGGCTTAACTTAAAGTGCATTACCGCCACTTTTCAACCTCATATTCATTATCTTCAGCACAAAACCAGTGTCTACTTATGATAAAATGGTGTGTTTCTATGATCTAAGGAAGGTCTTTAAAAATGCTTCTCTGTGACATCACATGGTAGGATTAAAAGTAAAAAGCAATGATTTTCAAAACCTGCTACGAGTTTCTGTCCTAAGGGAGCGTCACCGCAAATCTCATAGTATTTGAAAATCAATGTTTTTGAAATGTTTGATTATGTTATAATGTAGAACTTTACATTTTGTTTCACATATGTTGACACTGGTACTGTGCTAGATATAATTAAAATGAGGTTGAAAAATGGTGGAATTGCCCTTTAAGGACATTAATTTCAAGCCCAAGGAAGGCTCTCTGCAGTCTGACTGAAAGAATGAAAGCAATTTTTCCCCGTGCTCTGTGAAAGGAAGAGGGAGAAAGGCAGGCTGGCGCCCCAGCAAAACCGTCATTATGCTTTGAAAATCTCTCTCTGCCTCCAGCGCCCCAACCTCCACACCTCTTCGCCTCTAAACTGGAGTGAAACAGATAACATTAGCAAGCGAGAGAGCCTACCACAGTCAGGTAGAAAGAGCACCTTTGAATGCCAACTGTCAAATATCAGAGAAGTAAGCTCCAAATGGCAGAGGAAAGAAGGTTGTCAGAGGCCACGAAGACACACATTATCTGAGGCCAAGAACAAGTCTGATAACATATAAAAAGCTGCTCAAATAGTAGAGGGGATTAGGGGAAGAAGGGAGATGCGGATTTTAATTATGATATTGGGAATTGAATTGCTTTAATTTGCTGTTGCCTACTCTGTTTTAGGCCTATTTAGCCGTCATATTCTCAGGTTAAGTCTTTCATGAACATTTCATGAAGCTATACACGGTGTAGCAATGCCTGCAATAATGTAATAACTTTTTTAGTAATTAAAGTTGGAAATTCAACATGTAGATTGTCAAATACATTTTCAATACAATATAATACCAATCAGCTACCAATTGATGTTTTAGAATATACAGAGGATTGAGCCTTGGGGTACTCCCTTGGCGACAGGCAGTGGCTGACACAGTATATTTTCTGACTTTATACACTGCACTCTTTGAGAGAGGTAGTTAGCAAACAGTAGATTTTCTCTCTCAAAGAGTGCAGTGTATAAAGTCAGAAAATCTACGTTTTTTCTCAATTTACATCAACATCATAGCTCAGGCAGTATGAAGCTTTCTCATCCATTTATATGCAGATGATACAGTCTTATACTCAGCTGGCACTCCCCAGATGTTGTGTTAAATGCTCTACAACAAAGCTTTCTTAATGTCCGACAAGCTTTCTCTACCATTAACCTTGTTCTGAACACCTCCAAAA
The DNA here is from genome assembly GCF_036934945.1 of Oncorhynchus masou masou. Taxonomy (NCBI): domain Eukaryota; kingdom Metazoa; phylum Chordata; class Actinopteri; order Salmoniformes; family Salmonidae; genus Oncorhynchus; species Oncorhynchus masou. Next base: position 18,164,102 of record NC_088228.1, on the reverse strand, counting down.
CAAATCTTATGTGGTTTGGTAAGAAGAAAGCCCCTCTCCCCACAGGTGTGATTACTACCTCTGAGGGTTTGGAGCCTGAGGTAGTCACCTCATTCAAGTACTTGGGAGTATAGCTAGATGGTACACTGTCCTTCTCTCAGCACATATCAAAGCTGCAGGCTAAAGTTAAATCTAGACTTGGTTTCCTCTATCGTAATCGCTCCTCTTTCACCCCAGCTGCCAAACTTACCCTGATTCAGATGACCATCCTACCCATGCTAGATTATGGAGACATCATTTATAGATCGGCAGTTAATGGTGCTCTTGAGCGGCTAGATGTTCTTTACCATTTGGCCATCAGATTTACCACCAATACTCCTCTGTAAACTGGTCATCTCTGTATACCCTTTGCAAGACCCACTGGTTAATGCTTATTTATAAAACCCTCTTAGGCCTCACTGCCCCTATCTGAGATATCTACTGCAGCCCTCATCCAGTCACACTCTGTTAAAGGTCCCCAAAGCACACACATCCCTGGTTCGCTCATCTTTTCAGTTCATTGCAGCTTGCGACTGGAACGAGCTGCAACAAACACTCAAACTGGACAGTTTTATCGCAATCTTTTCATTCAAAGACTCAGTCAAGGACATTCTTAATGACAGTTGTGGCTGCTTTGCGTGATGTATTGTTGTCTCTACCTTCTTGCCCTTTGTTCTGTTGTCTGTGCCCAATAATGTTTGTACCATGTTTTGTGCTGCTACCATGTTGTGTTGCTACCATGTTGTTGTCGTGTTGTGTTGCTACCATGCTGTGTTGTCATGTGTTGCTGTCTTGCTATGTTGTTGTCTAAGGTCTCTTTTTATGTAGCGTTGTGTTGTCTCTTGTCGTGATGTGTGTTTTGTCCTATATTTATATATATATTTTAAATCTCAGCCCCCGTCCCTGCAGGAGGCCTTTTGCCTTTTGGTAGGCCGTCATTGTACATAAGAATTTGTTCTTAACTGATTTGACGAGTTAAATAAAGGTTACATTCAAAAATGAAAAATAAATAAAAAATAAGCTAAAATGTTGTTGTGCGTAAAACCAGTCTATTAATGCCAAATAATAGTCAGTACACCCTCAAAACACTAGCTTACTGTCATGCCCTGGTCTATATTTATTATGTTTATCTTCATTTATTGGGTCAGGCCAGGGTGTGACATGGGTTTATTTGTGGTGTGTTTCGTCTTGGGGTTGTGTGGGGTGTATAGCATAGTCTATGGCTGCCTGAGGCGGTTCTCAATCAGAGTCAGGTGATTATCGTTGTCTCTGATTGGGAACCATATTTAGGTAGCCATATTCTTTGTGTGTTTCGTGGGTGATTGTCCTTAGTGTCCTTGTTCCTGTCACTGTGTTAGTTTACATAAGTATAGGCTGTTTCGGTTTTCGTTACGTTCATTACATTCTTGTTTTTGTAGTATTTTGTATTGATTTGTGTTTACGTTTTTTGATTAAACATGGATCGCAATCTACACGCTGCATTTTGCTCCGACTCTCCTTCACCTACAGAAAACCGTTACAGAATCACCCACCACAAACGAACCAAGCAGCGTGTCAACAGGCAGGTGCAGCAAAGAGAGGAATGGACATGGGAGGAGGAATTATTCGGAGAAGGACCTTGGAATCAGCCTGGAGAATATTGCCGCCCCAAAGAAGAACTGGAGGCGGAGAGAGCTGAGAGGCGCTGGTATGAGGAGGCAGCGCGGCAACGCGGATGGAAGCCCGAGAGTCAGCCCCAAAAATTTATTGGGGGGGGAGCTCAGGGAGAGTGTGGCAGAGTCAGGAGTCAGACTTGAGCCCACTCTCCCTGTTTATCGTGAGGAGCCAAGGAGGAGACCAGAACCGGTGTTGGAGGTGAGCGAAGCAGTGACTGTGAAGGAGTTAATGGGGAAATTGGAGGAGAGAGAAATGAGGGAGTTGCTGTGTTGGTGCTTTTTGCATGGAATTCGCCCAACTGAACGTGTCAGGGATTTGATGGCACCTGGGTCAGCGCTCCATACTCATCCTGAGGTGCGTGTTAGTCGGCTGGTGAAGTTGGTGCCAGCCTCACGCACCAGGCCTCCTGTGCACATCCCTAGCCTTGCACGTCCTGTGCCAACACTGCTCTCAAGATCTCCAGTACGCCTTCACGGTCTAGCCCATCCTGTGCCACCTCCACACACCAGTCCTCCGGTGGCAGCTCCCCGCACCAGGCTTCCTGTGCGTGTCCTCGGCCCAGTACCACCAGTGCCAGCACCACGCATCAGGCCTACAGTGCGCCTCGCCTCTCCAGCGCTACCGGAGCCTTTCTCCTCTCCTGCGCTGCCGGAGTCTCCCGTCTGTTTAGCGCAGCCAGAGCCTTCCTCCACTCCTACGCTGCCGGAGCCTCCCGCCTGTTCAGCGCTGTCGGAGCCTTTCTCCTCTCCTGCGCTACTGGAGTCTCCCGCCTGTTTAGCGCAGCCAGAGCCTTCCTCCTCTCCTGCGCTGCTGGAGTCTCCCGCCTGTTTAGCGCAGCCAGAGCCTTCCTCCTCTACAGCGCTGCTGGAGTCTCCCGCCTGTTTAGCGCAGCCCGAGCTGTCAGTCTGCATGGAGCAGCCAGAGCTGTCAGTCTACATGGAGCAGCCAGAGCTGTCAGTCTGCATGGAGCAGCCAGAGCTGTCAGTCTGCATGGAGCAGCCAGAGATGTCAGTCTACATGGAGCAGCCAGAGCTGTCAGTCTACATGGAGCAGCCAGAGCTGTCAGTCTACATGGAACAGCCAGAGCTGTCAGTCTACATGGAGAAGCCAGAGCTGTCAGTCTGCATGGAGCAGCCAGAGCTGGCAGTCTACATGGAGCAGCCAGAGCTGTCAGTCTACATGGAGCAGCCAGAGCTGTCAGTCTACATGGAGCAGCCAGAGCTGTCAGTCTACATGGAACAGCCGGAGCTGCCAGTCTGCATGGAGCTGTCAGTCTGCATGGAGCAGCCGGAGATGCCAGTCTGCATGGAGCTGTCAGTCTGCAAGGAGCTGTCAGTCTGCAAGGAGCTGTCAGTCTGCAAGGAGCTGCCAGTCTGCATGGAGCAGCCAGAGCTGTCAGTCTGCAAGAAGCCGCCAGAGCTGTCAGTCTACATGGAGCAGCCAGAGCCGCCAGTCTGCATGGAGCAGCCAGAGCTGTCAGTCTACATGGAGCAGCCAGAGCTGTCAGTCTGCATAGAGCAGCCAGAGCTGTCAGTCTGCATGGAGCAGCCAGAGCTGTCAGTCTACATGGAGCAGCCAGAGCTGTCAGTCTACATGGAGCAGCCAGAGCTGTCAGTCTACATGGAGCAGCCAGAGCTGTCAGTCTACATGGAGAAGCCAGAGCTGTCAGTCTGCATGGAGCAGCCAGAGCTGGCAGTCTACATGGAGCAGCCAGAGCTGGCAGTCTACATGGAGCAGCCAGAGCTGTCAGTCTACATGGAGCAGCCAGAGCTGTCAGTCTACATGGAACAGCCGGAGCTGCCAGTCTGCATGGAGCTGTCAGTCTGCATGGAGCAGCCGGAGCTGCCAGTCTGCAAGGAGCTGTCAGTCTGCAAGGAGCTGTCAGTCTGCAAGGAGCTGCCAGTCTGCATGGAGCAGCCAGAGCTGTCAGTCTGCAAGAAGCCGCCAGAGCTGTCAGTCTACATGGAGCAGCCAGAGCCGCCAGTCAGCATGGAGTAGCCAGATCCGTCAGTCAGCCAGACTCTTCCAGATCCGCCAGTCAGCCAGACTCTTCCAGATCTGTCAGTCAGCCAGACTCTTCCAGATCTGCCAGTCAGCCAGACTCTTCCAGATCTGCCAGTCAGCCAGACTCTTCCAGATCTGCCAGTCAGTCAGACTCTTCCAGATCTGCCAGTCAACCAGACTCTTCCAGATCTGCCAGTCAGCCAGACTCTTCCGGATCTGCCAGTCAGCCAGACTCTTCCGGATCTGTCAGTCAGCCAGACTCTTCCGGATCTGCCAGTCAGCCAGACTCTTCCGGATCTGCCAGTCAGCCAGACTCTTCCGGATCTGCCAGTCAGCCAGACTCTTCCGGATCTGCCAGTCAGCCAGACTCTTCCAGATCTGCCAGTCAACCAGACTCTTCCAGATCTGCCAGTCAGCCAGGATCTGCCGGATCCAAATACCTGGCTGAGCTTCCTCTCAGTGCTGGGCTTCCTCTCAGTCCCGAGCTTCCTCTCAGTGCTGAGCTTCCCCTCAGTCCCGAGCTTCCCCTCAGTCCCGAGCTGCCCCTCAGTCCCGAGCTGCCCCTCAGTCCCGAGCTGCCCCTCTGTCCCGAGCTGCCCCTCTGTCCCGAGCTGCCCCTCTGTCCCGAGCTGCCCCTCAGTCCCGAGCTGCCCCTCAGTCCCGAGCTGCCCCTCAGTCCCGAGCTGCCCCTCTGTCCCGAGCTGCCCCTCTGTCCCGAGCTGCCCCTCTGTTCCGAGCTGCCCCTCAGTCCCGAGCTGCCCCTCAGTCCTGAGCTGGCCCTCAGTTCCGAGCTGCCCCTCAGTCCAGTGGGATTCTGGGTGAGGACTACTAGGCCATGGTCGGCGGCGAAGGTGGACTATCCTAGGACGCGAGGAGGGAGGACAAAGACATTTATAGTGTGGGTTCCACGTCCCGCGCCGGAGCCGGAGCCGCCACCATGGACAGACGCCCACCCGGACCCTCCCTATTGTTTTGATGTGCGTCCGGGAGTCCGCACCTTAGGGGGGAGGTTCTGTCACACCCTGGTCTATATTTATTGGGTCAGGCCAGGGTGTGACATGGGTTTATTTGTGGTGTGTTTCGTCTTGGGGTTGTGTGGGGTGTATAGCATAGTCTATGGCTGCCTGAGGCGGTTCTCAATCAGTCAGGTGATTATCGTTTTCTCTGATTGGGAACCATATTTAGGCAGCCATATTCTTTGTGTGTTTTGTGGGTGATTGTCCTTAGTGTCCTTGTTCCTGTCGCTGTGTTAGTTTACATAAGTATAGGCTGTTTCGGTTTTCGTTACGTTCATTACATTCTTGTTTTTGTAGTATTTTGTATTGATTTGTGTTTACGTTTTTTGATTAAACATGGATCGCAATCTACACGCTGCATTTTGGTCCGACTCTCCTTCGCCTACAGAAAACCGTTACACTTACTAGGGATTGTTTCATTATGCAGTACTATATGAATGCAGTACTATAGTACTATATGAAGCTATATACCGCCTTCAGCTGCGATTTAGGTGCTATTTATAATAAAAATTAAAAATAAACTAATTACACATCAAATAGCCTAACAATGAGGAAAAATGTGTTGGCTTGACGATATATTCAGTCACTATTTACTGTTAAACTCAGCAGGTTTTTTCTGGCTAATAGCCTACATAAATGGGCTGCAATGTTCAAGGTAAATTAAATTAGGCCGAATCAATTTGAATCTAACTTGAGAGACTCCACTGGTCTCCCGAAGTTGACCATTTTTTGTTGCAAATGTTTTCACAACGACCTGTAAGTCCAGCTTGCAGGCCCGTCTGTTTTCTATACTGAGTACTGCCAACCCAGACAGTCTTTCCTGAGACATTGTGCATTATATGTCCATTGCGATAAACACAATTTAGCATTAGTCTAGAATGATGCATGCCAAGAAATACCAGAGATAAGGGACAAGAAATGTTGTCCGCTAAATATGATAATCTGTTTGCATCTGGAAATGTATTGACTGTCCAGTATCCAGACTACCTGTCCCCAAAGCTTCCTCTGCAGTTAATCTCTTTCCATAATGTGTTTAGGCTGGAAATGAAGGAGAATGAGAGGCTCAATTAAAGATGTTGCAGAACTGCTGTATTTGAAGCCCTCCTCCCTTCTGACTAGTTCCCTTGACGTTGCTACGGTAATTAAGATGCTTTTACCTCTGAAAGTATCGCTTCTGCAGAGAGATTGTTTTCTAAACTTAAAATCATAAAGAACTATAAGAAGCATGAGGCTCTCGTTCTGAAATGGCTTTTGAACACCTGAGTAAAGCTCCACTCATTGCACTGGTGCCGTCGTAGCCTTGACCACAGCATTTGTTTGAAAGTATAAGGGGGATATCGCCAATCAGTTAAAATAACATATTTTTCAAGCACTTTTTCAGCCACATTCCTGAAGCCCAAGAAACCAACACTTAGCCTTCTAGTACATATGGAAATTAAAAAGGTTTATGAATGAATTACGTTTTTGTAGGGTTCATTGATGACAGGCGCATGGGCCCCTAGAGGTCGTGCCCGCCTTAAGTGCACAGTATTTTTATCACTGGTTATTTGAACAAATCACGATTTAGCAGGTGTGCACATCTTTGACATTGGAAAGGGAGGGGACATTTGGTCCATAGACTCAGCCGAAACTTGCAGAGAGAGGGGGGTAGAGCTGCCGCCATGCTTCCATTCCTTGTTCTAGTATTTTTTTAGAATAGATCTCCCTCAAGAACTTAATTAATTATCTGACTCAAATACTTGAGTTTTTAGTTATTGGTTTTCCCGAGTTTAACAGAGTTGAGACTTCTAATGGTAACAGAGTTGATACTTCTGATGGTAACATAGTTGTGACTTCTGATGGTAACAGAGTTGAGACGTCTGATGGTAACAGAGTTGAGATGTTTGATGGTATAACAGAGTTGAGACGTCTGATGGTAACAGAGTTGAGACTTCTGATGGTAACAGAGTTGAGACTTCTGATGGTAACAGAGTTGATACTTCTGATGGTAACTTAGTTGTGACTTCTGATGGTAACAGAGTTGAGACGTCTGATGGTAACAGAGTTGAGACGTCTGATGGTAACAGAGTTGAGACGTCTGATGGTAACAGAGTTGAGACGTCTGATGGTAACAGAGTTGAGACGTCTGATGGTAACAGAGTTGAGACTTATGATGGTAACAGAGTTGAGACTTATGATGGTAACAGAGTTGAGACTTATGATGGTAACAGAGTTGAGACTTATGATGGTAACAGAGTTGAGACTTCTGATGGTAACAGAGTTGAGACTTCTGATGGTAACAGAGTTGAGACGTCTGATGGTAACAGAGTTGATACTTCTAATGGTAACAGAGCTGAGACTTCTGATGGTAACAGAGTTGTGACCTCTGATGGTAACAGAGTTGATACTTATGATGGTAACAGAGTTGAGACTTCTGATGGTAACAGAGTTGATACTTCTGATGGAAACAGAGTTGATACTTCTGATGGAAACAGAGTTGATACTTCTGATGGTAACAGAGTTGATACTTCTGATGGTAACAGAGTTGATACTTCTGATGGTAACAGAGTTGATACTTCTGATGGTAACAGAGTTGTGACTTCTGATGGTAACAGAGTTGTGACTTCTGATGGTAACAGAGTCGATACTTATGATGGTAACAGAGTTGAGACTTCTGATGGTAACAGAGTTGATACTTCTGATGGTAACAGAGCTGATACTTCTGATGGTAACATAGTTGTGACTTCTGATGGTAACAGAGTTGAGACTTCTGATGGTAACAGAGTTGAGACGTCTGATGGTAACAGAGTTGAGACGTCTGATGGTAACAGAGTTGAGACGTCTGATGGTAACAGAGTTGAGACGTCTGATGGTAACAGAGTTGAGACGTCTGATGGTAACAGAGTTGAGACTTATGATGGTAACAGAGTTGAGACTTCTGATGGTAACAGAGTTGATACTTCTGATGGTAACAGAGTTGAGACGTCTGATGGTAACAGAGTTGATACTTCTAATGGTAACAGAGCTGAGACTTCTGATGGTAACAGAGTTGTGACCTCTGATGGTAACAGAGTTGATACTTATGATGGTAACAGAGTTGAGACTTCTGATGGTAACAGAGTTGATACTTCTGATGGTAACAGAGTTGATACTTCTGATGGTAACAGAGTTGATACTTCTGATGGTAACAGAGTTGATACTTCTGATGGTAACAGAGTTGATACTTCTGATGGTAACAGAGTTGATACTTCTGATGGTAACAGAGTTGAGACTTCTGATGGTAACAGAGTTGTGACTTCTGATGGTAACAGAGTCGATACTTATGATGGTAACAGAGTTGAGACTTCTGATGGTAACAGAGTTGAGACTTTTGATGGTAACAGAGTTGAGACTTTTGATGGTAACAGAGTTGAGACTTTTGATGGTAACAGAGTTGAGACTTTTGATGGTAACAGAGTTGAGACTTTTGATGGTAACAGAGTTGAGACTTTTGATGGTAACAGAGTTGAGACTTCTGATGGTAACAGAGTTGAGGCTTCTGATGGTAACAGAGTTGAGGCTTCTGATGGTAACAGAGTTGAGGCTTCTGATGGTAACAGAGTTGATACTTCTAATGGTAACAGAGTTGTGACTTCTAATGGTAACAGAGTTGATACTCTAAACTTGTTCCATTCGGTGCATGTGACAAATCAAGTTTGAGTTGATTTGTCATTTTTGTTAAGTATGTCATGATATGACAAAATCAAATGAAAATGTTATGCATTTTACCAGGAAATGGCTTTCTCTCACTCTTTTTTACATGTATTTTGTGTGATTTTGCTTACATTTTGTTTTGGAGTGTCACCATGTGGATTCATAGGAACATTGCCGATAATCACTGTAGTGCAATAACAGGAGGAAACCGGAGCAACTCGAGGCCCGATTGGCAGACCCACTCTTGCGAGAAGGCAGGTACAATCATTCAGATGTATTCCCATTTGTTCACTGCATTTTAAAGCCTCTATAGAGCCTCATAGTGGAGGTTTCATAATACCTATAAAAACCTAGCAATTTTAGAAACACATAGGTATTATGACTCAACTGTGCTACTCTATTTACATGCCACGTTCTAAACAACTGGGATCTCTGAAAAATACGATATCAAATCATATACGTCAGTGATCTTCAAGTCGGATGGTCTGAGCTCTAGAGAGAGGCCCAAGTTCCCGATTTGGAATTCCGAGTTGGATAAACAGTTCAAATCAATTTTTCCCAGTCGGAGCTCGTTACAAGTTGTTTTGAACTTGCTGAAGTCGGATGTCAGAGATAGAGTTCCCAGTTGTTTTGAACGCAGCAATAGCCTTGCAGAAGCAGCACGTGGGGAGCCAATGAGGAAGGAATGACGGCTTGAGGAGTCAATGAGGAAGGATCTCAGACAAACATAGAGAAACTGGAAAGGGGGTGGAGCTCGAGCTGCATCATTGACGGAAAACACAGACTGAAGCCACAGGGAAGTACACAGTGAACTATTTTCCAGTGGAATGGACTCCAGTGATTTTAAAGATCGGTTTTCAGATTTTAAGGAATAGACCCTGGTTTATTATAAATATTTATTCAAAGACAATTGTGTGTTATTGTACTGCTCCAAATGTCTTTGTCCCTCAGGTCTAACCCAGAGGAGGTGGTATGCAGAACATTTTCAATTGATTTCATCATGACATGTATATACTTTCCATACTTGCATGAAGTAGTTTGCTTGGAGGGTAAGTAACTTCCTCTCGAGTTTTCTGTGTCTGTTTGTGTATGCAAGCTACTTCGTGTGGGAATGCACATGATGTTATGGCCTTCAGACATCTGACCTGATGCTGACAGAGGAGCAGGAATCCATCCTTTTCTCCTGAGGCCTCACCACACCGTCAGAGGCATAGGCTTCACACAACCTGTAATGAACACAAGGGAGACAGAGAGCTGGTTTCAAGCGCAGAGCGCAGCAGGTGTTTGATGTAAGGGACCATAGGAGGAGGCAGGTAGCTGGGTCCAGGTGCAGGTCAAAGGTCCTACACGGTAGGTCCAGAAATGTCAACAGTACAGGCAGGGAATAGGCAAAAGGCGCAGTAAGTGAGGCAGGCAAAAACTATCATACACAGGAGGAGCAAAGGAGAGGCTTAAACAGAGCCCTGAAAAAGTGTGTCTCAAAACAAACAATACCTCACAGTGATGGGGTACAAGGAACTGAACTGAATAGTGTGAGATTATGACATGCAGCTGTGTGAACAGGTGATTAGAATTCCGATGATCGGGATCTGGGAGAGTGAGCTGGAAAGTGGGCTGCGTGTTTGGGAGTGTGGCGCAGACGTTACGGGGAGGGGGCTCTTGTCAGCCTAGGGGCGTGGAGCTGGGCGGTCAGGATGGTTATGGTGGAAAGCCAGGGTCATGGTTGGGTCAAGGATGTCATTCTTCGGGTACGTACCCCTCCCTATCCACCAGGGAGTGGATGTGACCACAAGGGCGCTTTGAGTCAAGGAGGGCTTGAATATAATAAGCCTGTGCACCACTGACGTCAAATGCCGAGGTGTACCACGGGAGGATGGAGAGGGACACAGGAGGGACACATGGAAGGATGAGGAGATCTGGTAATGGCTGATGCAGTGTGTTATTTTGAAGGGACCAATGAACCGAGGACTGAACCTTTTGCAGAGAGCCACACACATTGCACAGGGTGGAAGAGTGGAGTAGGTCGGCGACGCTGGTCAGCAAACCGCATCTGGGAGAGGGACGATTGTTGGAGGTGCCAATGTGTGGTCTTCAAAAACTGCTCGCTCTGTCACAACCACTCATCGATGGCAGGCACAGTTCCGGGCTGAGGAATGCACCAGGGAGTTCTGTGCGTATTCGGCCCAGGCTAGATAGCGACTCCACTCATGTGGTTGATGGGTGCAAAGTACTTCCCTATTTCCTGATTCAGACGTTCCATCTGCCCGTTGGTTTGGGGATGGTCGGTCGCAGAAGGCTCGCCACACCCTGGAGATGAACTGGGGTCCCCGATCCAAAACGATGTCTTCCGGGATCCCATACAGACGAAACACCCGTTAGAACATGCACTCAGCCATTTTCATGGCATTAGGTAAATGCGGAAGGGAGATGAGTCAGCACATCTTGTAGAACCGGTCCACTACAACTAAAATAGTTCTGAAGCCCGAAGTGTCCGGCAGATACACAAGGAAATCCATGGCGATGTGAGACTATGGTCTGTGTGGTGTAGGTAAAGGCTCGAGTTTACCGGTAGATAGTTGGTGTGGGTTCTTTGCCCATGCACAGACGGGACAAGAGAAAACGTAATCTCGGACGTCTGCTGTTAAGGATGACCACCAGAAGAAGCGTATCAGTAGCTCTGTGGACAGGGTGATTCCAGGATGGCCAGAACTCAGCGAGGTATGGCACCACTGCATTAGTTGGGGTCTGACGGACACCGGAACGTAGGTCTTGCCAGCAGGGGCGTTGAGAGGTGCTGGGTCGTGGCGTAGGGGCCCCTTGGAAGGCTGATTGGATTTCCCACTGTATGTGTCCCACGACGCAAGACAGAGGCAGGATGGGGTCGGGAGCTGGGTTAGAGGAAGGGGAGTCAAATAGACGGATAAGGAATCAGCCTTCACATTCGTCTTGCCGGGCAGATAGGTAACAGTGAAGTTGAAGCGGGTGAAGAAGAGTGCCCAGCGAGCATGTCTGGGGTTGAGCCTCTTAGCACTTTGTAAGTACTCCAAATTGCGCTGGTCAGTAAGGACAAGGAATGGGTGATGAGCTCCCTCTTACTAGTGACTCCACTCTTCAATAGCCAGCTTCATGGCGAGAAGCTCTCGGTTCCCGACATCATTGTTCCTCTCAGCGGGTGACAGTGTCTTGGTGAAGATGCCATATGGGTGTAATTTGGGAGGTGCCCTGACCCGCTGAGAGAGAACCGCTCCTACGCCGACCTCGGAAGCATCCACCTCCAGAACAAAAGGAAGGGTAGAATCTGGCTGCCTAAGGATGGGTTCAGAGGTGAAGAGGAGTTTCAAGGTCTCAAATGCAGTAAGGGCAGTGTCGGTCCATTGGAGGGTACAGGTTTTTTGGCTGGTGAGGGCTGAGAGAGTAGCGGTTGTGTTGCTGCAGTTTCAGATGAACCGGCGGTAGTAGTTGGAGAACCCCAAGAAACGTTCTTGTTCCTTTACGGTGGTAGGTTTGGGCCAGTTAAGCATGGCTGTGACATTGCCTTCATCCATGTTGACCCCTCCTGGTGTCAGCACAAACCCTAGGAGGGATATAATATAATATAATATATATATAATAATATATCCCATTTAGCAGACATCATAGTAATGTGAAAGGCTCTCTTCTCAGCCTCCACATAAAGATGGTGGTCCTGTAGTCATTGGAGGACCAGCCATTTTCATGGCATTAGGTAAATGCGGAAGGGAGATGAGTCAGCACATCTTGTAGAACCGGTCCACTACAACTAACATAGTTCTGAAGCCCGAAGTGTCCGGCAGATCGGTGAGGAAATCCATGGCGATGTGAGACTATGGTCTGTGTGGTGTAGGTAAAGGCTTGAGTTTACCGGTAGATAGTTGGTGTGGGTTCTTTGCCCATGCACAGACGGGACAGGAGAGAACGTAATCTCGGAAGTCTGCTGTTAGGGATGACCACCAGAAGAAGCGTATCAGTAGCTCTGTGGACAGGGTGAGTCCTGTCAGAGCTGAGTCCACTAGTCCCTCCACAAACTGAGTGACCCCATTAGCAGAAAGAAGAATTGGGATACCATACTGCCTTTTGGTAACATTCAAAAACGTAGAGGTGCTTACCCGGGTGGAAGTGGAGGGGTTGCTGTCACCCCCTCGTGGGGGGGCGAATCCGACAGCTAGTGAGTAGGTGGTTACTCTCTCCACAATAGAGGCATAGGTTTTCACGTAACCTCCGTTGTCTCTCGGCCGGCGTGAGACGGGCTTGCATGGGTTCAGGGCTATTGGACCGTGGTGGATGAGAGAAGGGTGTGGAAGACTCACAGGCAAATGGGCGACTGTATAGGGCTGCGGTTCACCAGTAGGTTGCCAATAGATATAGACATCCGGATGTAATGGTTTAGGTTAAATCTCCTCTACAGGCCAGTTCAGTCTGTAACTCCCAATTAAGACCTCTCTGGTAGACTGTAAGGAGAGCTGGTTCACTCCATCCACTGCCGGCAGCCATGGTCTGGAACTCAAGGGCATACCCAGTGGTGGAGCGATGGCCCTGTTGCAGCTCACAAATACAGGTCCCCGGTGTGACAACCTGAAGCAGAATGGTCTAACATCTCCTTGAAGAGGGCGTGGAAACATGATTCAGAGGACAGATCAGAACGTTGAGTTGCCCACAGGGCTGTGACCCAATCCAGAGCTTTTCCTGTGAGTAAGGGAATTTTTTATTTATTTTTATTTTTATTTCACCTTTATTTAACCAGGTAGGCTAGTTGAGAACAAGTTCTCATTTACAACTGCGACCAAGCCAAGATAAAGCATGGCTTTATCCACCCAGTACACCGTGTCTTTGTCAGAGGTGAAGTCAGCAGGGTGATGGTCTATGTACAGGTTACACTGCATGATAAATCCTTGACATTTCCCTGGGGATCCGTCGCATTTATTAGGCATGGATATAGGGGAGGATGAACGAGAGGAGGCTGTGGCACCTGTTATCGGTGAAGCAGGAACGGATTGGCGAAGGAGGTCGCAGAGTTTATCAATCCATTCCTCCTGTCGGGCTAGACGTAGCTGCAGCTCTGCTGAATCCATCTGTCGTTTCTGGTTGAGATATTCTGTAATGAACACAAGGGAGACAGAGAGCTGATTTCAAGCGCAGAGCGCAGCAGATGTTTAATGACAGGGACTATAGGAGGAGGCAGGTAGCTGGGTCCAGGTGCAGGTAGAAGGTCATACACGGTAGGTCCAGAAATGGCAACAGTACAGGCAGGGAATAGGCAAAAAGCGTTGTGAGTGAGGCAGGCAAAAACTATCATACACAGGAGGAGAGGGATAAACAGAGCTCCGAAAAAGTGTGTCTCAAAACAAACAATACCTCACAGTGATGGGGTGCAAGGAACTGAAATGAATAGTGTGGGAGTATGACATGCAGTTGTGTGAACAGGTGATTAGATTTCCGATGATCGGGATCTGGAGAGTGAGCTGGAAAGTGGGCTGCGTTCCGGGGATCTAAGTGTTTGGGAGTGTGAGTTGGACGCAGACGTTACACAACCCAGAGTCAATAAACAATCTATAGGCTGCATCCTATTGCTTGCCAAGCAAATCTGACCCTTTATAAAGTCCAATAAAACGCTATTAAGAGCGTGTGGTGTTCTATTGACTAAAGGATGTGCTCATTTGACCACAGCGGTCTGTTGATGGTTCCCTTCTGTTCTGGATACAAAAAAAGTGAGGCACAAATTATGGCTTGTGTTAAACAGAGTCCAAGGACTCTAAAATAAAATAAATGTTTGAAAATGTCACAATGTGTAAAAAGCATCCAAATAAGGATGAGAAGCAACACAAAGACCCTAAACTGTAGTTTGTCGTTTTCATGACCAAATAAATGCCTTAAAACTGTCTGTGAGTGTCTCATTCTCCATTTTATATTTGGGTTTTGACTTTGATATCCAGGCTCTGAATTTGACACAGAGAGGGCAGAGAAGAGAGAGAGAGCGAGAGAGAGAGAGAGAGAGAGAGAAGGAAAGATAAAGAGAGTGCATGTGTCCTCGGCGCAGTGTGTTTCATATGAACCTGGGCCTTTGAAGACTGTATGACTGTGAATTCAATCACGTTTAATCTGACTCCTTCTGTGGTGCTGGTCTCCAGGGAGCCCTCCTGACTGATCGGGCCACAGCCTTTTATTTGTAGGGTGGCCTTCTTCTCCTCCTTCTCCACCCACTATACCTTCATCCCCCCCCAAGAGTGCTCTCTTTTGAGCCTCATAGATCCGCAGTCTTTCAGAACTTTTATGCTGGACTATGTGTGTGTGCGTGCGTGTGTGTGTATGTGTGTACGGTGTGTATGCACCTGCTCCTACATCCATGCACTCTTGTGTTTGTGGCTGGTGATTCCTTCCTGTCTGGCCTTGCCTGCCTGCCAACATACCTTTTTACCTGTCTACTCTCCCGCCCTCCCTCCCTGCCTGCCCCGGTGCTCTTCAGGGCTCAGTGGCTCTGTGATGGATCCTTATGGGCGGCCAGACGTCTGCCTGCCTGTGTGGGTGTCAGCTGGCCAGGGCTAATGAACTGGACCCAGGCGCTATGCTAATCAGATTAATGAATGTTTTCAGGTACAAAATGACCATAATCAATGGAGAGAGAGAACGAGCCAAGCTGGTATCGGTTGAGGGAGAGTTGGTGTTGACAGGCGGTGAGCCAAGGTCAGGGGTCAAATGCAGGGTAGTGAGGGTTGGAAAGTTAGATTTTGTTCCTTTGTGATAACATTATGATGCACATTTGCAATCACATCTCAAACAAAACAAACACACAAAAACTGTCCTTCGATTCACAATGAGGTGGCCTTTACCTCTTTCTGATTTGCACAATCTACCCCCTTGGTCCTTAAACTCCAAAACAAATAAGTGGTTGGGTCGCACTGTTGAATTGAAATGGAGGCTGTAGATGACACTTGAATAAACACAGTGCCAGGTGTGAGTGTGGACACAATGGTTATCAGATTAATATATTTTTTATGTGGTTTATAATTATCTTGATAGACCTTTCAAATGGTTTGATTCTGGCTCTAAATATAATTCAGAGTTGTGAATTATTATGTTAAAAAAAATCACAAGGAATCGTTCTCTAGTTGCTCAGTCTATAGTAAAACACAAGGGCTAAATTACCCCTTTTTGTGGTATACAATTGGTAGTTATAATCTTGTCTCATTGCTGCAACTCCCATACGGACTCGGGAGAGGCGAAGGTCGAGAGCCGTGCGTTCTCCGAAACACAACCCAACCAAGCCGCACTGCTTCTTGACCCGGAAACCAGCTGCACCAATGTGTTGGAGGAAACACTGTACACCTGGCGACTGTGTCAGCATGCACAGCGCCCGGCCCACCACAGGAGTCGCTGGTGCGCAATGGGACAAGGACATCCATGCCGGCCAAATTCTCCCCTAAACCAGACGACGCTGGGCCAAGTGTGCGCTGCCCCATGGGTCACCCGGTTAAGGCCTACTGCAACAGAGCCTGGACTCGAACCTAGAATCTCTAGAGGCACAGCTAGCACTGTGATGCAATGCCTTAGAACACAGCGCCACTCGGGAGGCCCTCAAGGGCTGAATTATAACTCAAAGCTAAACAATGGTTTGATTTATGTTATGTTTACGTTTTATTTGACTATTTCCCTGATCACAGACCTATTGACAACAGCAACTAATTTAAACACTGGCTTTCACACACACATAAACAGACAATCAGCACAGTACTGCCTGCAGCTGCGTGCCAAACCACTTTTGAGCGGATGCTCAGAGCCCCAGTGTGTCCACAGAGCCCAGTGTTGCATAAAGCCATTTGCCCTTTAAATGCTCATCATTGTAGATGTAATCACCCGATAGGGATACTGAACATCATCTGTTATTGTTATTACTTGGAAACATACCCACACGTGGCTCAATGCAGAAAGACTATGCAAATCAAATTGGATGGGGACATGTTCAGAGGTAATATGTTTGAATATTCATACAGCTATTTGGTATGAAATGTTTCTGATTGCACAATTGGCACACGTCATATAAGATGTTTTAAATATCCACTTATGCTGACTTCAAAGGTTGGTGCGGGATAGCAATTTATATAAATAAACATGCATACACACACATTATAGTACTACTGTATATAACAGTAAAAGCCTACCCTTCATTTATGCATACACGATCACAGCTTCTCTCTCTCTCTCTCTCTCTCTCTCTCTCTCTCTCTCTCTCTCTCTCTCTCTCTCTCTCTCTCTCTCTCTCTCTCTCTCTCTCTCTCTCTCTCTCTCTCTCTCTCTCTCTCTCTACCCCCTCTACATCTCAGCCAGAAACCCAGGCAGGCAGGGAGGCAGGCAGACAAGAGGGAGTAGTGTTCAGAGTGCGAATGAAAACAGCCTGAGAGGCTTCTTCTCTGTGCAGCATATCAGCCTCAGACAGATGCCACCCCAGGACAGAGAGAGACAGAGGACGGGGCTGCTGTACAACAGTCTCAGCCAGGATTATTGCAGTGGGCTGAGGCCATGGGAAAACATACACACATGCACACAGGCAACAGAAGCACATTACTGAGTAATAATATGTTCTCTTTCAGTTCAAAGTACAGGTACAGTAAGCTGGTTTAGTGACATGATGGAAGAGACCATAGGATAAGTTATTTCAACATTGTATGTACTAACATTAGACACTGCAAAAAATACCTATAGAAAAATGTAGGCTTATATATAATGCCTTTACATTGTTCCCTGTCAAAATGTCAAGAAATGCTCGATGCGCCAAGCCCCAATTATAACTTCTTGGCATCAGCAGGTTGAGAATGTTCTCCTGACCCACTTTCTACAAAGACTTTCAGCCTTCTGGATGAAAGCATTTTTACATCTGAGAGGATTTGGGCCTCCTACTGGCACAGGTATTGTTTTTGACATCGGCGTCTTCTCCCTGTCTCATAGTTGTTGTTGATGCTACGCTAGTTTATCTCTTAGCCTGCTCAAGATCAACGGATAGGTAGTTACAGCATTTTGCAGTTTGTACAGTATGCATATAATGCATTTTATTGTGAATTATCCCTGTGAACTAAATGAGATACATAGCTACATAGATGGAGATACAGTATATTGATCTATACAGTAGTGAGGTATATTGTGTAATTCTAGTCTAGTGGAAGCCATAGAGCGGATTATAGAGCGGATTGTTATTGTAGCTACTTTCGGACACTCCCATTCGTCAATATGGATATGAATGGGCTGACAGAGAAAAGGCTGCAACACTCATCAGATATTCACAAGGAATCATTTCCATCCCATTGAGTGGTACTCAAAGCTTGCAAAAAGTCTCGGTAATGATTCCCACTCCAAAAGAGTCATGAATAATGTAATCTAAATCAATGTTTTATTGACAACATGTCATCAAGTGAGGAAACCCCTCATGAAAAGGTGATATGGATATCTGTCTGTGTAGCTATGCAAACTGAAAATGAATCTATTAACTTTATAGTGTCACTAATCAGTGCCGCAATGACACTATATGTTTTATTAAACATATTTACACCAGCAGTAGGCAGTAAAATATTAAACAACAAGAATGTTCATGTTTACAACATTAGCATTCCTTTGCTGGAAGGAGCTATCAATTTTGGGAATCAAGACTTGTGTGGGAATGTGAAATATTTTTCAGATTTGATAACGAGGTGCTCAGGCTATGCCATAGCCATCATATATACTTCTTTCTTTTTGTTTGAAGTTCTCATGAAAACCCTACTGGAAGGAACTTTTGTGTATCCTCCTAGTTGACCAACTGTTGACCAACCCATGAGCACCAACATGTGAAGTTCATAAGAGCATTCCAAACTGGGTGTCAAATGAATGCTAAGGGCTTATATTTTGGGAAATTAAGGCATACAGTGCCTTCGGAAAGTACTGAGCTCAGGTGCATCCTGTTTCCATTGATTATCCTTGGGATGTTTCTAGAACTTGATTGGAGTACACCTGTGGTAAATTCAGCTGATTGGGCATGATCTGGAAAGGCACACACCTGCCTATTTAACTTCCCACAGTTGACAGTGCATGTCAGAGCTAAAAACCAAGCCATGAGGTCAAATGAATTGTCTGTAGAGCTCTGAGACAGGATTTTGTCGAGGCACAGATCTGGGGAAGGTTACCAAAAACATTATGCAGCATTGAAGGTCCCCAAGAAGAGAGTGGCCTCCATCATTCTTAAATGGAAGAAGTGTGGAACCACCAAGATTCTTGCCAGATCTGGCCGCCCAGCCCAAACTGAGCAATCGGGGGAGAAGGACATGAGAAACAAGATTCTCTGGTCTGCTGAAACCAACATTGAACACCTTGGCCTGAATGCCGAGTGTCACGTCTGGAGGAAACCTTGCACCATCCTTACGGTGAAGCATGGTAGTGGCAGCATCATATTGTGGGGATGTTTTCTAATTACACCCCCCCCCCCTTAAATAATTTAGATGCACTATTGTAAAGTGGCTGTTCCACTGGATGTCAGAAGGTGAATTCACCAATTTGTAAGTCGCTCTGGATTAGAGCGTCTGCTAAATGACTTAAATGTAAATGTAAATGTAATGTTTTTCAGTGGCAGAGACTGGGAGACTAGTCAGGATCGAGGAAAATATTGACAAAGCAAAGTACAGAGAGATCCTTGATGAAAACCGTCTCCAGAGCACTCTGGACCTCAGACTGGGGTGAAGGTTCACCTTCCAGCAGGACAATAACCGTAAGCACACAGCCAAGACAACGCAGGAGTGGCTTCGGGACAAGTCTCTGAGTGGCCCAGCCAGAGCCCGGACTTGAACCCAATCCAACTCTGGAGAGATCTGAAAATAGCTGTGCAGCAACGCTCCCCATCCAACCTTGACAGGATCTGCAGAGAAGAATGGGAGAACTCCCCAAATACAGGTGTGCCAAGCTTGTAGCGTCATACCCAAGAAGATAAAGTACTGAGTAAAGGGACTGAGTGCTTACTTAAATGTGATATATATATATATATTTTTTGCAAAAATGTATTAAAACCTGGTTTTGCTTTGTCACTATGGGGTTTTGTGTGTAGATTGATGAGGGGAAAAAACGATTTAATCAATTGTTGAATAAGGCTTTAACGTAACAAAATGTGGAAAAATTCAAGGGGTTTGAATGCTTTCCGAATACTTTTTCAACCATTTTAAATCTTAAAAATTTGGTATAAGTAAAGGCTTTGATTTCTGGATAAACATATACCAGGAAAAGTCTTAAAAGGTATCAGGAATACATGGATGTAAAGACCCCTACCAACAAATATAAAATATTATATTTAATTTTGGAGAAATTGTTTAAGAAATATGTGCCTTGCAATTGTCACGTCTGCTCCCACTCTTCCCTCCCCTGGAGCTTGAGGGCACCAAGCTGCCCTGCATCATGCACTCCTGCCGTCAATTACACACACCTGCCTTCCATCGTCACCCGCTTCAGCGATATTGGACTCACCTGGACTCACTTATCATCTGTTTATTACCTCCCCTATATTTGTCAGTTTCCTGCTCTGTTCCCTGCTGATGCATTTATAGTTTTTTGTCTGTGTTTACTCGTATGCTGACGCTGTTCCTGTCTCGTTCCATGTCCGTTCCTTATTAAATGTTTGACTCCCCGTACCTGCTTCGTCTCTCCAGGGTCATCCATGTGACAGTAATTCCATTACCAAAATCCAACATCCTGTATTTTACAGATATTTTCTAATTTCTCTCTCTCATGAGGAGGGAGGATAATGAAAGCTCCCAGAAGTAATGAGTAATGGTAGCCTACCAATTAGTTATTGTGATTTTACTGATATCAAATTGGTTTATGAATCATTAAGTGATTAAAACTCGTAATTACCAAAAGCACTGAGTACAGCACAGTACAGCACAGCACAGTACTGTACAGTGAGTAGAACACAGTAGAGTACAGTTCAGTACAATACAATACAGTACAGTATTGTTCAATACAGCCAGATACAGTAAATAAAAGTAGAGTATACTACAGTACAGTAGTATTTTCTACTGTACTAAACTATACTCTACTTTACTGCACTGTACTCCTCTGTGCTCTACTGTGCTGTCCAAACTTGTGTGACATGATGAGAATGACATTCATATATGTAGTATCTGTGATATACATCTGTTTATATTAGTTACTATTCTGTTACTAAGCAGTAATGTACTATGGCAGTGTTACATTACTACACCTAATAGGAAATGCAAATGCACACTATTGTGCCGGGGGGTGGGGGGGTGTAGGGGATGAGGGGTTTTGACTAAACAAGACTAACTTTACTCCTGTCTCCTGCCTGGTAATTTCTCCACAACACAAATATTTCAGTGGCGACGAGGTGATGGTACGTGTTTTCAGACACCCCAAGAGCCTGAGCAACTCAGGTGTGATCTTGCAACGTAGAGGACCTTTGACTTACCAAGTCCAAATTGGTCATCGCCATACCAACTTTCATGTGGTTCATCTGCTACAGTCCAACGCCCCAGCAGAGTCACGCCAGGAGAACAAGAACAAGAACGACCCCCAGGACTATTCTCCTGACTGTGGACGAACGGGAGAGACAGAGCCTGACCTTCCACCCGAACCTGGCCCACCACCGGAAGCCCAGGAGGAGCAGAGATATCCTATTCGACAGCGAAGGGCACCTCAAAAGCTTGACCTGTGAGTTGAGCTGGTTAAGGAGGCAACAGACAGTAAAACAAACAAACACTTTAATATGTCCTAGATAAAAGGAAAGAAAAAGGACATTACCTGGGTTAGTTATTAGGACACAAATTCCATCTTCGGGCAGAATATTCCCCTGGATTTGTGCTGGGCTCTGAAAAGTCCAGTAGTTGAAAAATGTTTAAGAATGCATTGTTCAGATATTGCATTAGTGGTTCCCTTGTCCTCTGGGAGTTAAACACTATGGGGGAGGAGTGTAGTATCTGTGATCTACATCTGTTTATATGAGTTACTATTCTGTTACTAAGCAGTAATGTATTACGGCAATGTTACATTTCTACCCCTAATAGGAAATGAATATGCGCACTATTGTGCCAGATGGGTGCTGTAGAGGACGAGGGGTTTTGACTAAACGAGACTGACTGTACTCTCGTCTCCTGCCTGGTCATTTCTCCACAACACAAATATCACAATATCCATAATTATACAGATCAGGGACCCATGATGAAATTCTGTCACCGTAGTAATGTTACCGGGTGTAAATATACTTCAGTTACGGTAGTTCAATAACCAAAATATATTTTTTCTAACTCAAGGTACCATGTCATAGCTGACAGCCCATTGTTTCTGCAGACATGTCATAGCTGACAGCCCATTGTTTCTGCAGACATGTCATAGCTGACAGCCCATTGTTTCTGCAGACATGTCATAGCTGACAGCCCATTGTTTCTGCAGACATGTCATAGCTGACAGCCCATTGTTTCTGCAGACATGTCATAGCTGACAGCCCATTGTTTCTGCAGACATGTCATAGCTGACAGCCCAGTCTTTCTGTAGACATGTTGAATCTTTATTTGGAGCAGATTTTTAACAGAGTTTTTGGAACTCTCATCTGCACTAAATCATTTTTTTGTAAATGTTTCCATTACTGTGGAATTGCCCAGTTACTAATTCATTTCAGGACGAACACCAGTGCCCTTTCAGAAACCACTTAAAACTGAGCACAATTTCAACTAGAATGCACAGTGTGACTAGAAATAAAAGATGAATAGCAAAACACTGATATACCTCTAAATAGCTTTCTTTCATGCAAATAAAATGTTTCTCTGTCTGTGTGTGTTTTGCTACAGGCGAAGCAACAGGAAATATAAACAGGAAATGTGTCTTAATTTTAGCCAGTTTGCTACAGCAGGACAATAATGCAGCAACAGGGAATTTAAATTAGTATGTGGATTATAATTAATGGAATTTAATAAGTGTTTTTGTAAGGGGAAATCAAGTCTGAAATCACAAACAGTCAAAGTGGAAATTACAAACTTCAGAAGCCTTTTTAAACCTCAAATACTCTACAAGTGTGACATTTTCTCCATTGCTGTCACGACTTCTGCCGAAGTCGTTGCCTCTCCTTGTTCGGGCGGTGCTCGGCGTTCGACGTCACCAGTCTTCTAGCCATCATTGATCCTTTTTTCATTTTCCATTGGATTTGTCTTGTCTTCCCACACACCTGTTTTCAATCCCATTCATTACCTGTTGTGTATTTAACCCTCTGTTTCCCCTCATGTCTTTGTCAGAGATTGTTCTATTGTCAGTGTAGTTGCTTGTTGTATAGGTGCGCGTCGGGTCCTCGTACCCATGTTTTTTTGTTTGTATGTGTACATTTTTAGTGTGATGGAGCATACTACGTGGACTTTATTAAAAGACTCCATTTTACACTCCTTTTGACTTGCCTGCGCCTGACTTCCCTGCCACCTATACACCTATGTCTGACAATTGCAGGAAAGTTCTCTTGCAACGGGGTGGAAAAACGGGGCTCCTGAGTGGTGCAGCAGTCTTAGGCATTACATCTCAGAGCTAGAAGCATCACTACAGACACCCTGGTTCAATTCCAGGCTGTATCACAACCGACCATGATTGGGAGTCCCATACGGTGACGCACAATTGGCCCATCGTCATCCAGGTTTGGCCGGTGTAGGCCGTCATTGTATATATTCATTTGTTCTTAACGGGCTTTTTAAAAATGAAGATCCTACATCTGTACAGTCAGTTCTGAGAGGTGTCCGCTGGAGCGGAGATCATGGTGCCTGTCTGATTGACAGCTGGTTGATGTAGACAAAGACCCTACTCTTCAGCTTGGAAAATAGCTTTGCTACAGTCACGTACGTCTCAGTCAATCACCAGATATCCCCTCCATTGTACACTCTATCCTTTTAACCAGGGACGGGCTGAATAAGGTGGAATTACTGGTCAAATGCCGCTTGCACCTGAAATAGCCATGTACATTGTAAGTTGTCCAGTTGACATACCGTCCACCCCAGTCAGGTAAGAGATGATATACACTGATATCACCTGGCAGCTCTGGCGAACTTGCCTCCAGCTACAACATTCTTTCCATTCTTAAAGCGACACTAAACACATGACGTCCATACAGGGAGATTTTACTCTAGTTGCAACTGGTCACATCATTCACATGACACACACTCAGGTCATGAGTCACCTGCTGACAGCAGATACTGTCTTCTATCTACTCTTTGAAGGACATCATAAAAAGATTTCCAACCAGCACAACCCACGCCTAGCCATGATGCCAGGATTGGAGAGTAAGCTGTAATTGGTGAGGCGAACGAGCCTGTGTCCTCTGTTTGTAAGCAGATTACAGGCTGGCTTGGCATGGCAGGCCCAGGGCCCCACAGGGCTCCACCACATGGCTCCTACGTGGTGTGTAAAACAAGCATGTCCCTCATTAATAAATCATGGGAGAGAGAGAAATAGAAAGAGAGAGTGAGAGAGATAAAGAGAGGGCGCAACCATGCAATTGGGTGTAAACGAGAGAGTGTCTTTGCTTCATGACAATTAAAGGGAGAACAGGTGCGTATCCTAGCACCTGGGGAGCTAGCCTGTCTTTTTTTTCAGAGCAGAGAGGGATTAGCTAGTTGGAGGCAGTGACACAGAGCATTTCCTGCCATTTTTGCATTGTTTACGAAAGCTTTGTCTTTGTGCCTGCCACCCCCGCTAACAATGAGCTTGTTTCGTACCGAGGCCAAGTTTCTGTTAACCGTTGATTATAATAAAATATTTTTTGGTTCGTTATTTTTTTTTTTACTTGGAAGTGTGTCTTCCACAATACAAGAGGATCTAGAAAAAAGAACAGCTCCTTTTTAGGCTATTAGCATTTTATTTTGATGGGTTGTTTGTCTAAAAAGAGGATTAGATTCACTAAACTTAAAAAATAAATGAATGAATTAGTCGTTCAACTTTATTTTCTCTGTGTAAGAGGACTCTAAGAGCTCAATCAGATTTTAAACATTTATTTTTGTCACGTAAAATAGCTGTCTGAGCTTGAACATGAAACATCAGAGAATTGTACATCATTCATAATGTAAAACTAATATACTGTACATCATAGAATACATCTGAAAGGCTCATCAACTTTAGCATAGTTCTGATTCCCCATCCTAAAAGAGGGAGTCAAACCATACAGATACCGAGTGTTATGGCTAGAAGACTGAGCTATGCTTCTTTATCTACTGACACTTAAAGAGATTCACTGTGTGTGTGTGTGTGTGTTTTGAATCTGTCTCTGGTCTCTAACAAGTCTTTTATCCAAAGCTGTTAACAATGGAGCGTTGAGACCTACAGATACAGTAGAGGGTCTCTGGTTGGACAATGTCTTTGAAAGATTTTTCAGAGACAAAATAATCCATGTTGGATCTGCAGCATGGGTCTAGTAAAGGCTTTCACATAGAAACAAAAGAGACTATCCATTTTGGATCTGCAGCATGGGTCTCGTAAAGGCTTTCACATAGAAACAAAAGAGACTATCCATTTTGGATCTGCAGCATGGGTCTAGTAAAGGCTTTCACATAGAAACAAAAGAGACTATCCATTTTGGATCTCAGGCATGGGTCTCGTAAAGGCTTTCACATAGAAACAAAATAGACTATCCATTTTGGATCTGCAGCATGGGTCTAGTAAAGGCTTTCACATAGAAACAAAATAGACTATCCATTTTGGATCTGCAGCATGGGTCTAGTAAAAGTCATTTTCTTTCAGAGGGGGGGTTACAGGTACAAAAATAATCAAAGAAATGCATTCAAAGATTCCTTCCACCCTCAGTCCCCATCCACCCGCCTGCATCCTCCCTCCCCACCTGGCAACCATGTTTCCCTCCCCGCTTAGCCCCACCACCCCAACTACCCAAACTGAGAAAGCATGCCTCCCACCTGTTTCCATCCCACTCAGCAACTGAGGTTGCTTATCAGTCCCCCCCCCCCCATGCAATTTTGTCTGCATCGACAGAGAATACAGCTTTGTTTCTGATTATATGCAAATAAGACAGTGGTCACCAACCGGTTTATTGTGATTGACTGGTTGATATCCAATGCACTCCTAGTCGATCACCAAATATTTCTGTAAAACGATAACGATAAAGCCTTGTGTTCCTATTTTTGTTATTTGATTTGCGCTGTTTGGTGGTAGGTGCACATGATTCAGTAGCACTAGCGCCATGAAGGCAAAGTGTCTCCATTTTTAACCATTTCATTTGTCTGAAGGTAGAACTCTGCCTACCCGGCAGGCCCAGAGAGCAAATCAAGTGCACCTATAGGCCTACTGCTGGCCAATCAGATAGTTCAGATCCAGTTGTCTGCACAGTTTCCTCGTGCCATAGACTGTCAAAAGAAACCTAGAAGGCACAGAAAAGTTGACACTGTAAGATTTAAAAACTCTTAAAACCATGACCATGGTCTCTCAGCTGTGCCTCACAAGTAATTCAACAAAGTATTTATTACCAGTGTGATCATATACCTACGTTTTAAAATATAATTTCAAAATCGTCTGAGAAGAACGACATTGGCAGGGCATTTCAAACAGTGATAATGCATTGGGCATATAGCCTACTGCAAAAATCTCATTGCTACAGAGCTACTTTTAATTGGTTAATGTTGTGTAGGCTTACGTTTTTTAAGTCATGTTTAAAGAAAATCTGAGTGGTAGATCTCGGCTTGCATTTTGACTCAGAAAATTATCTTGACTCAGATTGGTGTCCAATGATCTAAGATGTGTAATAGATCCGAAGATAAACACTTTTAAACAAACCTCGCTTTGGTCTGTGTGGACCAATTTGGGTAAGTAAGTCTTGAGACGTGACGACAACAATTTGGAAAACTATTTAATATCTATGTTTATCAAAAATAGGGGGCGATAGTGAGAACACTGGGGGACCATCCTTGCCTTTTTTTTATAAAAGCAAAAATAGTGCTGTATTCACATTTTATAGACCTCAGTAGGAATAACATTCTAATCCAGGTGATTTGCCTTTATTCATGCTATTGAGAGAGATTTGGGCTACCAGCAAGGTGGCTTCCTCTGTTGAGAGTTTTTCCAACATTTTTCTCCCCAATTTTGTGATATCCAATTGCGATCCAATAAGATCTTGTCTCATCGCTGCAACTCCCCAATGGGCTCGGGAGAGGCGAAGGTTGAGTTACATGTCCTCTGAAACATGACCTGCCAAACCGCGCCTCTTAACACCCGCCCACCCGCTTAACCCGGAAGCCAGCCACACCAATGTGTCGGAGGAAACACTGTCCAACTGACATCAGCCTGCAGGCACCCGGTCCGCCACAAGGAGTCATTAGAGCACGGTGAGCCAAGTAAAGCCCCCTCAGACAAACACTCCCCTAAACCCGACAATGTTGTGCCAAATGTGCACTGCCCTATGCATCCTGGTCACAGCCAGTTGTGACACAGCCTGGGTTTGAACCCAGGTCTGTAGTGAAGCCTTAGACCGCTACGCCACTTGGGAGGCCCAGAAGATGAGTTCTTAATTATTTTAGAAAGGACCTAGTCTGGCTTGATGTTTCTGATTAAATAGTTGTTATATCAGCTAATTGATCATATCTGCAGTGCTTGTTGGCCAGCAAACGTTTGGAACAATTACCATGGAAGTAATGGTTGAGTCTTACTTAATGGATGGCATATTCTGCTCTCTGTCTAATCAATAAATTATGTTGTCTTGACTTTGGAAAGAGTAATAGCTTCCTGGTCTGAAAAGAGAGTTTAGTTGAGAATTCTATAACACAAGTTAACATTTCCAAATCTTCTTTAATTGTGATTTATTCAACCCAGATGCAAATGCAATTGCATATTTTTTTTAATAAAACCTTTGTTGGCATCCCATAGTATCTGGGCGTCATCGACAGAATTTTTATTTTGGTCATTTTGAATTAATTAAGGTACCTTTCAAATTGATCACAGAATGCAGGATTTAATGAGAGAATCTGAAATTTGAAATTGGCAGTAGTAAATGTGGTGGTCAGACAATCTCAAATGTCATATCTCTTTCTTCTTGAATAAATAAAAAAGAAGTGTAAATAATAGTATTAAATCGATTTGTGAAAATGATTTATGCCTGTTTGAGTAGAAGGTGTACTGTTTTGCTTTGGATTATGTGTTCAGCAGGCATCAATGAGGTTGTAATTAGAGAGTATATGCTGGAGAGACTTTGATGTGTGTGGATTGCAGTTGGTCTTATTAGATTTGTCCTGCATGTCCAGAATGGCGTTCATGTCTGTCCCAATAACGGGATGGAATTTGGTTAATTCTAACAATATGCTCAGTTCAGTGAATTAAAAATTTTTCTAATAAAAAATAATATCAATTCGGAGCATACACATTAATAAAGGCAATTTTCTTTCCATTATGGATATATTTAGGAAAATGACTCTGCTTTCTTGGTCTTTGTCTTTCTTATGTATCATTATGATTACACATTTAGTTTTGTTTGGTGCTGATGAAAAAGCAGCCCGTTTGTACAAATGGTTCTCTAGTCTATGCGAGTCCTTCTGGTTTTTATCTTGGAGCATTGGGCTCCAGAGTGGCGCAGCGGTCTAAGGCACTGCATCTCAGTTACTACAGACACCCTGGTCTGAATCCATGATTGGGAGTCCCATAGGTCGTTGCACAATTGGCACAGCGTTGTCCGGGTTTGGCCGGTGTAGGCCGTCATTGTAAATAAGAAATTGTTCTTAACTGACTTGCCTAGTTAAATAACGGCTACATCAAAAAACATCAACATGGCTTTATTCTAGGACATCAAGACAGCTGGAACATGTAATAGGCCAGTATAGGCCTTTCATATTCCAAGAGAGAATAGCTCGTGCTGCCATTGTGAAAACAAATTATGCATTATTAGTGATATAATTGTTATCTTTAGTGTTAATAAATCAAAAGAAATGGTATTTGTCACATGCACCAGGTGTAGACTTTACCAGGAAATGCTTAGTTACAAGTCCTAAACCAACAATACAGTTCAAAATATTTACTAAATAAACTAAAGTAAAATAAAATAAAGTAAAATATACTAAAGTAATTTTTTAAATAAAAGCAACACAATAAAATAACAATAACGAGGCTATATACAGGGGGTACCTGTACCGAGTCAATGTGTGGGGGTACAGGTTAGCCGAAGTAGTTTGTACATGTAGATAGGTGTAAAGGGAATATGCATAGATAATAAACCCATGGATGTGAAACAAAAAGTAGGACCCACAGGCAAACCCACCCATTGGTCGTTCCCCACCCAGCTTCCCCAGTAACCACACAAGGAAACAACCCCAGTCTGTATGACACTCAGGGTTGGGGAGTAACGGATTACATGTAAGGGATTACAAAAAAAGGTAACTGTAATCCGTTACATTACCAGCAATAATATTGTAATCAGATTACAGATACTTTTGAAAACTAGATGATTACTTCAAGGATTACTTTTAAATTCAGAAAGGATGTCTGCGGAAAAAAATCTTTGACCCTTCGCTGTTTTCTTAATGACATTCAAATCAGCATTGAAAAAAGGCGCAAATTTAAATTTGTTCCACCTGAGCGAGTCTGACCACAAGTCAGAGAACACTATGATGACCTACCAAATGTGTTTTTGTAGGCTACAGTCCAAGCTATGTTTTCCGATGGTGCGACTGCTGTCGGCATCTAAAGATTATCCAATTTGAATAAACGCTTGGAGGTAAGGATGACAGCATTGGTGTAGATTACGGCGATGCGGATATCACTTATTATTGATATCTACATATCGCATTGATGTGAATCACACTGCTGCTCTCTCGTGTAGCTATTTGCGCCTTACAGATTGTGGTTGTTGTGGATGGTTGTTCACAAATCTAAATGTGTATTTGAACCCAATAATGTTTGAATTCATGAAGTTTAAGCTGCCTATCTATCATTGTTTTTATAAACAAGTGGACAGCCAGTGAAAAATGCGCCCTGACAACAGCTGCATAGTGCGGATCCCAGCCTTTGGAATAAAAGTGGGGCTTTTATTGCTTAATCTAATTCATGCTGATAAAAAATAAAAAATCCATAGGCCAAATGGACAAATGCTAAATGTCGCATACTTTTGATAGACTTAAAGGGGCAATCTGTAGTTGCTTACATCCATTTTATGTATTTAAAAATGATATATACAGTACCTGTCAAAGGTTTGGACACCCCTACTCATTCCAGAGTTGCTCTTTATTTGGACTATTTCTACATTGTACATTCATCAAAACTATGAAATACATATGGAATCACGTAGTAACCAAAAAGTGTTAAATAAATTTAAGATTCTTCAAAGTAGCCACCCTTTGCCTTGATGACAGCTTTGCACACTTTACTGATGTATTTTATGACTGTCTTTTTTTACCGTCTGTGAATATGTTACTCAATGCATTTCTATGGGCAATAGTAGGAAAGGCCAAATTCAATATTTTATCAAATAGTGTTTTAATCCTTATATATATATATATATATATATATATATATATAGAAGGATTAAAACACTATTTGATAAAATATTATATATATATATATATATATACATATATATATATATATATATATATATATATATATATATATATATATATATATATATATATATATATATACCTAAAGGGGTCCTAAAATTCTAAATCAAATAGCAAAGTGATCCAGGGTATGACCATCTTAAAACAACCCACCCCAACGGCTTAGACTGTTATTAACATAATGTTATACTGTATGTTGACAATTATTTCAAAATAAGTCTCATAATTCATAGTTAGAGACTTTTGCGAAAGAAAGCCAGGAGAAAGCCATGTGTTTCAATGTATGCCACCGGGAAAACGGAACCCAACAAAATAGATCTTAGGATGGAGGATCTGATGTTGAGAAATGTAAATTCAGGAGCAAATCAAATCAAATGTATTTATATAGCCCTTCTTACATCAGCTGATATCTCAAAGTGCTGTACAGAAACCCAGCCTAAAACCCCAAACAGCAAGCAATGCAGGTGTAGAAACACGGTGGCTAGGAAAAACTCCCTAGAAAGGCCAAAACCTAGGAAGAAACCGAGAGAGGAACCAGGCCATGAGGGTAGGCCAGCCCTCTTCTGGCTGTGCCGGGTGGAGATTATAACAGAACATGGCCAAGATGTTCAAATGTTCATAGATGACCAGCATGGTCAAATAATAATAATTACAGTAGTTGTAGAGGGTGCAGAAAGTCAGCACCTCAGGAGTAAATGTCAGTTCGCTTTCCATAGCCGATCATTAAGAGTATTTCTACAACTCCTGCTGTCTCTAGAGAGTTGAAAACAGCAGGTCTGGGACAGGTAGCACGTCAGGTGAACAGGTCAGGGTTCCATAGCTGCAGGCAGAACAGTTGAAACTGGAGCAGCAGCACGGCCAGGTGGACTGGGGACAGCAAGGATTCATTATGCCAGGTAGTCCTGAGGCATGGTCCTAGGGCTCAGGTCCTCCGAG
This sequence comes from Oncorhynchus masou masou, assembly GCF_036934945.1. NCBI lineage: Eukaryota > Metazoa > Chordata > Actinopteri > Salmoniformes > Salmonidae > Oncorhynchus > Oncorhynchus masou. The sequence goes on along the minus strand of NC_088228.1, from coordinate 18,133,249 downwards.
AGAGAGAAAGAAAGAGAGAAAGAGAGAATTAGAAAGAGCATACTGAAATTCACACAGGACACCGGATAAGACAGGAGATGTACTCCAGATATAACAGACTGACCCTATCCCCCCGACACATAAACTACTGCAGCATAAATACTGGAGGCTGAGACAGGAGGGGTCAGGAGACACTGTGGCCCCATCCGATGATACCTCCGGACAGGGCCAAACAGGCAGGATATAACCCCACCCACTTTGCCAAAGCACAGCCCTCACACCACTAGAGGGATATCTGGATAAGCTCTGGATAAGAGCGTCTGCTAAATTACTTAAATGATATCTTCAACCACCAACTTACCATCCTGAGACAAGGCCAAGTATAGCCAACAAAGATCTCCGCCACGGCACAACCCAAGGGGAGGCGCCAACCCAGACAGGAAAATCACGTCAGTGACTCAACTCACTCAAGTGACGCACTCCTCCTAGGGACACCATGGAAAAGCACCAGTAAGTCAGTGACTCAGCCCCTGTAATAGGATTAGAGGTAGAGAATCCCAGCGGAGAGAGGAGAACCGGCCAGGCAGAGATAGCAAGGGCGGTTCGTTGCTCCAGAGCTTTTCCGTTCACCTTCACACTCCTGGGCCAGACGACACTCAATCATATGACCCACTGAAGAGATGAGTCTTCAGTAAAGACTTAATGGTTGAGACCGAGTCTGTGTCTCTCACATGGGTAGGCAGACCATTCCATAAAAATGGAGCTCTATCGAAGACAGCCCTGCCTCCAGCTGTTTGCTTAGAAATTCTAGGGACAATTAGGAGCCCTGCGTCTTGTGACCGTAGCGTACGTGTAGCTATGTACGACAGGACCAAATCGGAAAGATAGGTAGGCGCAAGCCCATGTAATGCTTTGTAGGGTCGCTGTAACAGGAAGCCAGTGTAGGGAGGCTAGCACTGGAGTAATATGATCAATTCTTTTGGGTTCTAGTCAGGATTCTAGAAGCCGTAATTAGCACTAACTGAAGTTTATTTAGTGCTTTATCCGGGTAGCCCGGAAAGTAGAGCATTGCAGTAGTCTAACCTAGAAGTAACAAAAGCATGGATTCATTTTTATGCATCATTTTTGGACAGAAACTTTCTGATTTTTGCAATGTTACGTAGGTGGAAAAAAGCTGTCCTTGAAACATTCTTGATATGTTTGTCAAAAGAGTGATCAGGGACCAGAGCAACGCCGAGGTCCTTCACAGTTTTATTTGAGACGACTGTACAACCATCAAGATTAATTGTCAGATTCAACAGAAGATGTCTTTGTTTCTTGGGACCTAAAACAAGCATTTTTCCGAGTTTAAAAGTAGAAAGTTTGCAGCCATCCACTTCCTTATGTCTGAAACACAGGCTTCTAGCGAGGGCAATTTTGGGGCTTCATCATGTTTCATTGAAATGTACAGCTGTGTGTCATCCGCATAGCAGTAAAAGTTAGCATTATGTTTTGGAATGACATCCCCAAGAGGTACAATATATAGTGAAAACAATAGTGGTCCTAAAACAGAACCTTGAGGAACACCGAAATTTACAGTTGATTTGTCAGAGGAAAAACCATTCACAGAGACAAACTGATATCTTTCCGACAGATGAGATCTAAACCAGGCCAGAACTTGTCTGTGTAGGCCAATTTGGGTTTCCAATCTCTCCAAAAGAATGTGGTGATCGATGGTATCCAAAGCAGCACTAAGGTCTAGGAGCACGAGGACAGATGCAGAGCCTCGGTCTGACGCCATTAAAAGGTCATTTACCACCTTCACAAGTGCAGTCTCAGTGCAAGTCGAGACGGTTTCTCTCTCTCTCTCTCTCTCTCTTTCTCTCTCTCATTATTGTTCTTGCTCGTTCACCCTCACTTGTTCTTAGGCTCTCTCTCTCAAATATATGGTAAATGTGATAGAACAATGTGATAGAACATTTGTCTCTCTCTCTCTTTTCCTAGTTTAACATTCATAAATATTTATTGTCATTTAGTAAAAGAGCTCTTTCCAATCTTTCTCTGACAAAGCCAAGGATGCATTATGTAGCATGTGGTTGTCTCAGGACTACTTTACCGATGACTTTACTTAGTCGCAGGTAACACACTAGGTCACAGATTCAGCCTGTAAACATGACTTAAGGTCCTTTGTATATTTGACATATTACCCGTATGAATAAAATAAATAAATTGTATTAACATTTTAATTTTGATATCATATTTTTCAGTGCTCAGTCAAATTGACACTAAGAAACAAAACTAAACAAAACTACTCACTCAGAAATCAGCATGTAGGCAAAACAGCCTGGGAGAGAGTTTGTCCAACTGCACACCATTGCAATTCAAATCACTTCTCCTGTGCCTTGCACTAGGAGGCGGCGGAGACTCGTTAATGATTTTCATTTACCCCCTAGCCAGATTAATCAAAGGAGCATCGGTTCCACTCACTGCACTGAGTGACGCATTGGAAACACCGCAGGGCCTGACACTGTGGGTGGCAGCCGGGCGGGTCCAACCAAGACCAACACCGCCACCCCCTTGTGTCCTGGTGTCACTCTTCAGTTCATAACTTAGGGCAAGTTAAGACTGACTCACTGAAACACAGTGCACAAACAAACGTGCACACACACGCAGATACTTATAATGGTGCATGTGCACACACACACACACACAGACGCATTTGGTTCCTAGAGCTCTTGAGTGAAGTAAGTGTGTGTGTGTGTGTGTGCGTGTGTGTGTGTGTGTGTGTGTATGTGTATGTGTGTGTGTGTGTGTGTGTGTGTGTGTGTGTGTGTGTGAGCATGGGTGCATGTATGTGTGTTTGTGAGCATGCTTGGCAGGACCCACTGTACTAGAGACCTTTCTGGGTATCAGGGCCAAGTTGAGAGCCAACAGATCAGCAGGTTAATGTGCTA
>NC_088228.1:17700337-17745337 GCF_036934945.1 Oncorhynchus masou masou | reverse complement strand
GAAAGCTAAGGGCCAGGTTTACTGTCAACAGGATGGTGCAATTACACAGCCTAACCACATACACATAGTTAGCACTTTCTGCTTGAGGAGAAGACACCTTAATTGCTGTATAATTACACATTGTACCACATTACATAGAGGGTTGAGATTGTGTTAGATATGACTCTTACAATTAGTGTAGGGTGTACAAGTTGGTCCGGGATTACGGTCGGTGTCATGACATGAATTATACGGATGTAATTCTTCACTATGTGGGTAATCACACAGGCTAAAGGAGCATGAAGTAGAACTATGGTGAAGCCTGTAGAGCAGTAGCCTACATGGGAATTACAGTAAACACAATTACATGGGGAAATTGAGCACATGTAAAGTTCAAACTGTGGTGATTGGGAGTGTGTGTGTGTGTCTGTGTGGTGTGTGGCGTGTGTGTGTGTGTCCTGTGAAACAACTAAATAACACCCCCAACAGCACCTCAGTAGCCTCTGTAGACCAGGCTTGAGAAGATTCATGACGACAAGACTTATAGTGACTTACAGACCTACTTCCTAAGCCAAAGGGAAATTTGCTCCACTCTCCACTAATATAACAACGATATAACGGTTCAAAGGTGAAGTGAAAAAAACGAAAGAAGAGAGAATGGAGGGATTTTCTCTCTCTTTATGACCAAGGGGCATTTCACTCCTATCTGCCTAACTATCAGCAATAGTTCTGGGGACAAACATTAGACAGAAAGGTTTAAAGATGGATTGGACCAAGGTGCAGCGTTCTAAGCGTACATCACACATTTATTAAATGAACACCAAAAACAAGAAAGAAATAACGTCACGTAAAGTTTTGTAGCGCTAAACAAAAACAAGATCCCACAATCTAAGGTGGAAAAAAGGCTGCCCAAGTATAATCCCCAATCAGAGACAACGATAGACAGCTCCCTCTGATTGGGCACCATACCCAGCCAACAAAGAAATATAAAAACTAGAATGCCCACCCAAATCACACCCCGACCTAACCAAATAGAGAAATAAAAAGGCTCTAAGGTCAGGGCGAGACAGTACCCTCCCCCCAAAGGTGCGGACTCCGGCCGCAAAACATGACTCTATGGGGGAGGGCCGGGTGGGCATCTAGCCTCGGTGGCGTCTTTGGTTCGGGACGTAGACCCCGCTCCGCTCGCTGATCCCTCTGCTTCCGTGGAACCGGACCGTGGATCATCGCCGGGGACTCCGGACCGTAGATTGTCGCCGGAGGAACCAGACAGTGGATCGTCGCCGGAGGATCCAGACCATGGATTGTCGCCGGAGACTCCAGACTGTAGATCGTCACCGGAGGGTCCGGACTGGGAACCTCCGCAGGAGGCTCTAAGCTGCAGACAGTTGATGAAGTTTTGTAGCGCAAACACAGCAACTAAACAAAAACCAGATCCCACAACCTAAGGTGGAAAAAAAGGCTGCCTAAGTATAATCCCGAATCAGAGACAACGATAGACAGCTGCCTCTGATTGGGAACCACACCCGGCCAACAAAGAAATAGAAAAACTAGAATGCCCCCGCAAATCACACCCCAGAAATTAAAAGGCGCTCTGGTCAGGGTGTGGCACATATGTTCAGAAATCTTGTGAAATAGCACAGTTACAAATAGAAATCACACACACAATTTCACCTTTTATTTCTTTCATCACATTGTCAGTGGGTCAGAAGTTTACATACACTCAATTAGAATTTGGTAGCATTGCCTTTAAATTACTAACTTGGGTCAAATGTTTCGGGTAGCCTTCCACAAGCTTCCCACAATAACTTGGGTGGATTTTGGCCCATTCCTCTGACAGGACTGGTGTAACTGAGTCAGGTTTGTAGGCATCCTTGCTCGCACACGCTTTTTCAGTTCTGCCCACAAATTTTCTATAGGATTGCGGTCAGGTCTTTGTGATGGCCACTCCAATACCTTGACTTTGTTGTCCTTAAGCCATTTTGCCACAACTTTGGAAGTATGCTTGGGGTCATTGTCCATTTGGAAGACCCATTTGCGACCAAGCTTTAACTTCCTGACTGATGTCATGAGATGTTGCTTCAATATATCCACGTAATTTTCCAACCTCATAATGCCATGTGAAGTGCACCAGTCCCTCCTGCAGCAAAGCACCCCCACAACATGATGCTGCCACCCCCGTGCTTCACGGTTGGGATGGTGTTCTTCGGCTTGCAAGCCTCCCCCTTTTCCTTCAAACATAACGATGGTCATTATGGCCAAACAGTTATATTTTTGTTTCATCAGACCAGAGGAAATTTCTCCAAAAAGTATGATCTTTGTCCCCATGTGTAGTTGCAAACCGTAGTCTGGCTTTTTTATGGTGGTTTTGGAGCATTGGCTTCTTCCTTGCTGAGCGGCCTTTCAGGTTATGTGGATATAGGTAATTTTGTTCCTGTGTCCTCCAGCATCTTCACAAGATCCTTTGCTGTCTGGGATTTATTTGCACTTTTCGCACCAAAGTACGTTCATCTCTAGGAGACAGAACGCATCTATAACGGCTGAGTGGTCCCATGGTGTTTATACCTTCGTACTATTGTTTGTACAGGTGAACTTGGTACCTTCAGGCATTTGGAAATTGCTCCCAAGGATGAACCAGACTTGTGGAGGTCTCAATTTTCTGTCTGAGGTCTTGGCTGATTTCTTTTGATTTTCCCATGAAGCAAAGAGGCACTGAATTTGAAGGTAGGCCTTGAAATACATCCAGAGGTACACCTCCAATTGACTCAAATTATGTCAATTAACCTATCAGAAGCTTCTAAAGCCATGACATCATTTTATGGAATTTTCCAATCTGTTTAAAGTTACAGTCAACTTAGTGTATTTAAACTTCTGACCCACTGGAATTGTGATATAGGGAATTATAAGTGAAATCATCTGTCTGTAAACAATTGTTGGAAAAATGACTTGTGTCATGAACAAAGTAGATGTACTAACCAACTTGCCAAAACCATAGTTTGTTAACAGGAAATTTGTGGAGTGGTTGAAAAACAAGTTTTAATGACTCCAACCTAAGTGTATGTAAACTTCCGACTTCAACTGTGTATATTTACCAAAAAAAGATATGAGGGATTGGAAATGATTCAGACAATTACATTGATGGAAGCAACAATCGTTCCGCAATATTAAGCTGATCAACCTCTTAGAAATGTTTCTTTAAAGAGTCCAGGGAGTGGGAGAAGTTAGGGCTGAGAGAGGGTAAGAGACCAGGGAGTGGGAGAAGTTAGGGCTGAGAGAGGGTAAGAGACCAGGGAGTAGGACAAGTTAGGGCTGAGAGAGGGTAAAAGACCAGGGAGTAGGACAAGTTAGGGCTGAGAGAGGGTAAGAGACCAGGGAGTAGGACAAGTTAGGGCTGAGAGAGGGTAAAAGACCAGGTAGTGGGAGATGTTAGGGCTGAGAGAGGGTAAGAGACCAGGGAGTGGGAGATGTTAGGGCTGAGAGAGGGTAAAAGACCAGGGAGTGGGAGATGTTAGAGCTGAGAGAGGGTAAGAGACCAGGGAGTAGGAGAAGTTAGGGCTGAGAGAGGGTAAGAGACCAGGTAGTGGGAGAAGTTAGGGCTGAGAGAGGGTAAGAGACCAGGGAGTGGGAGATGTTAGGGCTGAGAGAGGGTAAGAGACCAGGGAGTGGGAGAAGTTAGGGCTGAGAGAGGGTAAGAGACCAGGGAGTGGGAGATGTTAGGGCTGAGAGAGGGTAAGAGACCAGGTAGTGGGAGATGTTAGGGCTGAGAGAGGGTAAGAGACCAGGGAGTAGGAGAAGTTAGGGCTGAGAGAAGGTAAAAGACCAGGGAGTAGGAGAAGTTAGGGCTGAGAGAGGGTAAGAGACCAGGGAGTGGGAGAAGTTAGGGCTGAGAGAGGGTAAGAGACCAGGGAGTAGGAGATGTTAGGGCTGAGAGAGGGTAAGAGACCAGGGAGTGGGAGAAGTTAGGGCTGAGAGAGGGTAAGAGACCAGGGAGTGGGAGATGTTAGGGCTGAGAGAGGGTAAGAGACCAGGGAGTGGGAGAAGTTAGGGCTGAGAGAGGGTAAAAGACCAGGGAGTAGGACAAGTTAGGGCTGAGAGAGGGTAAGAGACCAGGGAGTGGGAGATGTTAGGGCTGAGAGAGGGTAAAAGACCAGGGAGTAGGAGAAGTTAGGGCTGAGAGAGGGTAAGAGACCAGGGAGTGGGAGATGTTAGGGCTGAGAGAGGGTAAGAGACCAGGGAGTGGGAGATGTTAGGGCTGAGAGAGGGTAAGAGACCAGGGAGTAGGAGAAGTTAGGGCTGAGAGAGGGTAAGAGACCAGGGAGTAGGAGAAGTTAGGGCTGAGAGAGGGTAAGAGACCAGGGAGTGGGAGATGTTAGGGCTGAGAGAGGGTAAGAGACCAGGGAGTGGGAGAAGTTAGGGCTGAGAGAGGGTAAGAGACCAGGGAGTGGGAGATGTTAGGGCTGAGAGAGGGTAAGAGACCAGGGAGTAGGAGAAGTTAGGGCTGAGAGAGGGTAAGAGACCAGGGAGTAGGACAAGTTAGGGCTGAGAGAGGGTAAGAGACCAGGGAGTAGGAGAAGTTAGGGCTGAGAGAGGGTAAGAGACCAGGTAGTGGGAGATGTTAGGGCTGAGAGAGGGTAAAAGACCAGGGAGTAGGACAAGTTAGGGCTGAGAGAGGGTAAGAGACCAGGGAGTGGGAGATGTTAGGGCTGAGAGAGGGTAAAAGACCAGGGAGTGGGAGATGTTAGAGCTGAGAGAGGGTAAGAGACCAGGGAGTGGGAGATGTTAGGGCTGAGAGAGGGTAAAAGACCAGGGAGTGGGAGATGTTAGAGCTGAGAGAGGGTAAGAGACCAGGGAGTGGGAGATGTTAGGGCTGAGAGAGGGTAAGAGACCAGGGAGTGGGAGATGTTAGGGCTGAGAGAGGGTAAGAGACCAGGGAGTGGGAGATGTTAGGGCTGAGAGAGGGTAAGAGTCCAGGTAGTGGGAGATGTTAGGGCTGAGAGAGGGTAAGAGACCAGGGAGTGGGAGATGTTAGGGCTGAGAGAGGGTAAGAGACCAGGGAGTGGGAGATGTTAGGGCTGAGAGAGGGTAAGAGACCAGGGAGTGGGAGATGTTAGGGCTGAGAGAGGGTAAGAGACCAGGGAGTGGGAGAAGTTAGGGCTGAGAGAGGGTAAGAGTCCAGGTAGTGGGAGATGTTAGGGCTGAGAGAGGGTAAGAGACCAGGGAGTGGGAGATGTTAGGGCTGAGAGAGGGTAAGAGACCAGGGAGTGGGAGAAGTTAGGGCTGAGAGAGGGTAAGAGACCAGGGAGTGGGAGATGTTAGGGCTGAGAGAGGGTAAGAGACCAGGGAGTGGGAGATGTTAGGGCTGAGAGAGGGTAAGAGTCCAGGTAGTGGGAGATGTTAGGGCTGAGAGAGGGTAAGAGACCAGGGAGTGGGAGATGTTAGGGCTGAGAGAGGGTAAAAGACCAGGGAGTGGGAGATGTTAGGGCTGAGAGAGGGTAAGAGTCCAGGTAGTGGGAGATGTTAGGGCTGAGAGAGGGTAGGGTTAGGGTTAGGGTTAGGGTTAGGGTTAGGGTTAGAGAGAATGAAATGGACAAGGCATAAGTCAAGTTGAGAACAGACTCTAGACCAAGTGAGAAGCTTTAAAAAGAGGGGAAAAAGTGAAGCTTTTGTGTTGAGTCAAGCAATGGGATGATGATTGCAGTGAGGGACAGTGGGATGGACTAGTCAAATATATTGGCTCAGTTAGACAGGGAGAGAGCGCAGGAGTAGGGTCTGGGTATGTATGGGAAACAGGTCTAACGAAGTGGGGGTCAAGTTTTGGCTTCCGCAAGGTTCCTGAACTATGTAGAGTCTTGAGAATGTTAGATGACGCGAGTAGAAGTGAAAGAAGACAAGCTAGAGTGAAAAGGTAACCGTATTGAGATGAATAAATGGAAGTTAGGGAGTCAGATAAGAAGAGAGGAAACATGACAGAGAAAAGTAGAGTGAGAGAGTGAAAGAAACCTGACAGAGGAGGATCTGTCTATCCATAGAGTATGACAATAACTCCATATGTGGTTTCTCTTTATTGTGTCAGAGTGGAGGTGCAGGATTCATGTGTGCATCATTAGAGACTGACCCTGCATTAGTGAGCTGTGTGTGCACGTGCATGTGTGTGTATGTGTGTTATAATGTGTGGCCCCAGTCTCTGTCTGGGGCTCTATTCTCTTGCTTTGTTTGGGACACACTGCTGCCCTCTGCGCTTCCTCTATTCAGCCTGTTGAGGGCCTTTTGTCTCTTTCAGTCTTTCTCACTTCTTTTATTCTCTCTTCGGTCCTTTCTCTCTCTTTCTCCCGCTCTCCCATTTTCCCCTGTCGCCATGGCCTTTCTGTAGCCCAGTAATGGGGAGAGTACAGGGAGAGTCAGAAGGCTTTATAATTGGGTTTAAAGGTGGGCTGGCTGAGAGCAGAGACCCCTGTTAAAAGCATACTGTACACACAGAGAAAGATAGAGTGCGCAGTGTGAAAAAGTCCATGTGCAGCAACACAGAAAACGGTGTTCAAAATCAGACACTGAGCGTGTGTGTGTGTGTGGGGGGGGGAGGCTTGATTCTCACTCTGTGTTTTGTTTTCTCCAAATGTGACTCGTTTCAGGAAAATAGGTGTATGTCGCGTGTCACTACTTCGCCATTTGAGCGTAACATTTTTTTAAATCAAAATGCTTTTTGGGCAAAAAATGCCTTCTGGAACATGTGAACTTTCATGTGCCTTATTAACAAACTTGTAAGTCAAGTTTGTCTGGATTTAGCTTAAATACACACAACATTTAACAAATATGATTTAAAAACACAGGGGTTTTGACATTTAAACACAAATTCACTTATTTTATGAGCTGCTTAGCGTGTTGAGGTCATCCTTTCTAAAGAGTCTGTTTTGAAAGATATCATGAAGAACTGCAACAGTGTTGCTGAGGCTCTCCACTTTCTGGAGGACCGAGTTCTGAAATCAGTGGGATGCCCAGTGGAAGCAGTGTATGATAGATAAGGATATGAGGACAATTCAGGCATTTGATTGCAAATTTGGAGCAAGTCAAAAAGAGAACACTGTTGTATAAAACAGGCTGATGAATAAAAGGCTGCTGTATAAAACATCTGTCTCCGGATTTACAGCTTCAAACTAAGGGCAACCATGGCATCCGTGACAGAGAGGGAGAAGCGTTCATCCATGTATACAGGTAAGAGTTGAGCTAGCTACATTTTCATTTATTATACGTTTCTAATTTTGTCAGAATGTTGTTTTCATTGCAAGTTACAGCGTACTGTTGCCTAGCCAGCGAATGTTAGCTGGCTGGCTGGCTCAGTAGCGTTACATGCATGATCTGTGTCGTAATATAATTCATACAGTGGGGGTGAAAGTATTTAGTCAGCCACCAATTGTGCAAGTTCTCCCACTTAAAAAAATATGAGAGAGGCCTGTAATTTTCATCATAGCTACACTTCAACTATGACAGACAAAATGAGAGAATAAATCCAGAAAATCACATTGTCGGCTTTTTTTATTAATTTATTTGCAAATTATGGTGGAAAATAAGTATTTGATCACCTACAAAAAAAGCAAGATTTCTGGCTCTCACAGACCTGTAACTTCTTCTTTAAGAGGCTCCTCTGTCCTCTACTCGTTACCTGTATTAATGGCACCTGTTTGAACTTGTTATCAGTATAAAAGACACCTGTCCACGTCCTCAAACAGTCACACTCCAAACTCCACTATGGCCAAGACCAAAGAGCTGTCAAAGGACACCAGAAACAAAATTGTAGACCTGCACCAGGCTGGGATGACTGAATCTGCAATAGGTGAGCAGCTTGGTTTGAAAAAATCAACTGTGGGAGCAATTATTAGGAAATGGAAGACATACAAGACCACTGATAATCTCCTTTGATCTGGGGCTCCACGCAAGATCTCACCCCGTGGGGTCAAAATGATCACAAGAACGGTGAGCAAAAATCCCAGAACCACACGGGGGGGGGGGGGGGACCTAGTGAATGACCTGCAGAGAGCTGAGACCAAAGTAACAAAGCCTACCATCAATAACACACTACGCCGCCAGGGACTCAAATCCTGCCGTGCCAGACGTGTCCCCCCGCTTAAGCCAGTACATGTCCAGGCCTGTCTGAAGTTTGCTAGAGAGCATTTGGATGATCCAGAAGAAGATTGGGAGAATGTCATATGGTCAGATGAAACCAAAATATAACTTTTTCGTAAAAACTCAACTCGTCGTGTTTGGAGGACAAAGAATGCTGAGTTGCATCCAAAGAACACCATACCTACTGTGAAGCATGGACCTCAAGCACTCCTCTCCCCTCTTTTCTTCCCTCATCTACTGTCCTCTCCTCTTCTATATTCTCCTCTATTTTCCTCTCCTCTCCTGACCTCTCCTCTATTTTCCTGTTCTCTTCTATCCTCTACTCTACCCTACTCTACTCTACTCTACTCTACTCTACTCTACTCTACTCTACTCTACTCCCCTCTCCCAGGACCATGACAACAGCCATTATACAGGAATAAGGCAGCCATAATGTATCGGTACTTAGGCCTGAGGAGACACACTCGCTCAATGGGCCGTGAATCTCCCGTCACCAGCGTTAGACGGTCGAACGTTGAATAAAGTTATTTGAATATTTGTAATATTAATATGCCGGTGTGTCAAGAGCCCGCCGGTGCAGAACAAAGAGGGAAAATAAGAGAGGAGCACATCATCTATATCCAGTATTCACAGAATAGAAAACGACTGGATGGATGGATTGATGGATGGCTGGATGGACGGGTGGATGAACGGATGGATGTCTGGGCAAACAAATTACTAAATGTATTAATGGATAGATACATTGTTATTATCTCTACATTAGCTTGTCTCCATCCAGCTCTTCAACAGAGCCACACTATAAACTGTCAACAGCGTCAGATTAGCCAGCTGTCCAGCCAGCCTGCATTTTCAATACAGACAACATCACCCACTACAAATTTTTAAGATGGCGCCGGAGGGGATGGCTGGTGTTTTATGAGCTCTTTACCAACCATGCTATTTTGTTAGTTTTTCTTTTACAATGTTTGTTCCTTATTTTGTACATAATGTTGCTGCTACCATCTTTCATGACTGAAAAGAGCTTATGCACATCAGATCAGTGATTACTCACCTTGAAGTGTACAAATATTTTTTCTTTAATGAGAAAGATTTACACCAGACACCCGAACAGGCCCTCATCCCTGTCATTCGCAGGAGAAGGAGACGGAGGTATCGCGGAAGGAGATCGGGGTGCCATGTGAGGATCCAGCGACGAGTGGCTAATCTGCCTCTGCCATCGGTACTATTGGCCAATGTACAATTGCTGGCCAATAAAGTGGATGAACTTCAAGCACGTATATCCTACCAACGGTACATTAAAAACTGACAAATCTTATGTTTCACAGAGTCGTGGCTGAACGACGACATGAATAACAAACAGCTGGTTATACACTGTATCGTTGTCAAGGCTGATGAAAGGAGCGGACAAAGGTGCAACGTGGTGAGCGTACATGTTCTTTAATTGAGAAAAAGACGCCGAACAAAACAATACACACTACAAAACAAAACTGTGAAGCCTAAGGCTAAGTGCCATAAATAAAGTCAACTTCCCACCAAGACAGGTGGGAAAAAAGGCACCTAAGTATGGTTCCCAATCAGAGACAACGATAGACAGCTGTCATTGATTGAGAACCATACCCGGCCAAAACATAGAGATAGAAAATCATAGAAACACAACACATAGAAATGCCCACCCCACATCACGCCCTGACCAAACCAAAATAGAGACATAAAAAGGATCTCCAAGGTCAGGGCGTGACAATCGGCAGGATATATCAGCAGCCTCTGATAAGACAAGGGGTGGCGATCAATTGATATTTGTAAACAACAGTTGGCGCATGATATCTAAGCAAGTCTTGAGATTTGCTCACCTGAGGTAGAGTATCTCATGATAAGCTGTAGACCACACTATCTACCTAGAGAGATCTCATATATATTCTTCATAGCTGTCTATTTACCACTACAAACCGATGCTGGCACTAAGACCGCACTCAATGAGCTGTATACGGAAAATTCTCATCCATGGCTGGGGACTTCAATACAGGGAAAGTTAAATCAGTTGAACGTAATTTCTATCAGCATATTTAATGTGCAACCAAAGGGAAAAGAACTCTAGACCACATTTACTCCACACATAGAGACACGTAACAAAGCTCTCCCTCACCCTCCATTTGGCAAATCCTCCTGATTCCAGCTTGCAAGCAACAATTAAAGCAGGAAGCACCAGTGACTCGGTCAATAAAAAAAGTGTTCAGATGAAGCAGTTGCTAAACTACAGGACTATTTTGCACAGACTGGAATATGTTCCGGGATTCTTCCGATGGCATTGAGGAGTACACCACATCAGTCACTGGCTTCATCAATAAGTGCATCGATGACTGCATCCACACAGTGACTGTACGCACATACCCCAACCAAAAGCCATAGATTACAGGCAACATCCGCATTGAGCAAAAGGGTAGAGCTGCCGCTTTCAAGGAGCGGTACTCAAACCCAGAAGCTTATAAGAAATCCCGCTATGGCCAGCGACGAACCATCAAACAGTCAAAGTGTCAATACAGGGCTAAGATCGAATCGTACTACACCGGATCCGACGCTCATCGGATGTGGCAGGGCTTACAAACTATTACAGACTACAAAGGGAAGCACAGCCGCGAGCTGCCCAGTGACACAAGCTAAGATGAGCTAAATGACTTATATGCTTGCTTCGAGGTAAGTAACACTGAAACATGCATGAAAGCATCAGCTGTTCCAGCAGCCGACGTGAGTATGACCTTTTAACATGCAAAGATTCACAAGGTCGCAAGGTCAGATGGATTACCAGGACGGCAAGTGTCTTCACTGACATTTTCAACCTCTCCCTGTCTGAGTCTGTAATACCAACATGTTTCAAGCAGACCACCATAGTCCCTGTGCCCAAGAACACTAAGGTAACCTGCCTAAATAACTACCGACCCATAGCACTCACGTCTGTAGCCATGAAGTGCTTTGAAAGGCTGGTCATGGCTCACATCAACACCATTATCCCAGAAGCCCTAGACACACTCCAATTTGCATACCGCCCCAACAGATCCACAGATGATGCAATCTCTATTGCACTCCACACTGCCCTTTCACACCTGGACAAAAGGAACACCTCTGTGAGAATGCTAATCATTGACTACAGCTCAGCATTCAACAACATAGTACCCTCAAAGCTCATCATTAAGCTAAGGACCCTGGGACTAAACACCTCCCTCTGCAACTGGATCCTGGACTTCCTGACGGGCCGCCCCCAGGTGGTAAGGGTATGTAACAACACATTTGCCATGCTGATCCTCAACACGGGGGACCATCAAGGGTGCGTGCTCAGTCCTCTCCTGTACTCCTTGTTCATGCATGACTGCACGGCCAGGCACAACTCCAACACCATCATTAAGTTTGCCGATGACACAACAGTGGTAGGCCTGATCACCAACAACGACGAGACAGCCTATAGAGAGGAGGTCAGAGACCTGACCATGTGGTGCCAGGAAAACAACCTCTCCCTCAACATGATCAAGACAAAGGAGATGACAGCTCGGCCTCTGACCTCAAGGCACTACAGAGGGCAGTGAGTACGGCCCAGTGCGTACGGCCCAGTACATCACTGGGGCCAAGTTTCCTGCCATTCCTGACAGGACCTATATACCAGGCGGAGTCAGAGGAAGGCCCTAAAAATTGTCAAAGACTCCAGCCACCCTAGTCATAGACTGTTCTCTCTGCTACCACACGGAAAGCGGTCCTGCGCCAAGTTTAGGTTCAAGAGGGTCCTAAACAGCTTTTATCCCCAAGCCATAAGACTCCTGAACATCTAATCAAATGGCTACCAAGACTATTGTTATTGTTCTGCTGCTCTTTCGTTAGCTGTTACTTTTATTTCTAATTTTTTAAGTATTGTTCTTAAAACGGCATTGCTGGTTAAGGGCTTGTAAGAAAGCATTTCACTGTAAGTATACCTGTTGTATTCAGAGCATGTGACAAATACAATTTGATTTGATCCCCCAACCCTCACTGTCTTTCCATCCCTGCCCATTCCAGCCCCAAGTCCCCTGGGGTGCCCAGCCTCAGCAAAGCGTTCTCCTGGCATCCGCCAAATCCAGATTTGTCCGTTGGACTGCAAGATGGTGAAGCGTGATTCATCACTCCAGAGAACAAGTTTCCACTGCTCCAGAGTCCAATGCCGGCGAGCTTTACACAACTCCATCCGACGCTTGGTATTGCGCATGGTGACCTTAGGTTTGTGTGCTGCTGCTCAGCCATGGAAACCCATTTCATGAAGCTCCCGACAAACAGTTATTGTGCTGACGTTGCTTCCAGAGGCAGTTTGGAACTCTGTAGTGAGTGTTGCAACCGAGGACACATTTGTACGTGCTGCGCACTTCAGCACTCTGCGGTCCTGTTCTGTGAGCTACCAACGTTTGTCTATGGAGATTGCATGGCTGTGTGCTCGATTTTATACACCTGTATAATCAAATCCAACTTTATTTGTCACATGCGCCCAATACAAAGTGTAGACCTTACCATGAAATGCTTACTGACAAGCCCTTAACCAACACTGCAGTTCAGGAAGACTTAAGAAAATATTTACCAAATAAACTAAAGTTTATTATTATTATATATATACAGTGGGGCAAAAAAGCATTTAGTAAGCCACCAATTGTGCAAGTTCTCCCACTTAAGCTATGACAGACAAAATGAGAGAAAAAAATCCAGAAAATCACATTGTAGGATTTTTAATGAATGTTTTTGCAAATTATGGTGGAAAATAAGTATTTGGTCAATAACAAAAGTTTATCTCAATACTTTGTTATATACCCTTTGTTGGCAATGACAGAGGTCAAACGTTTTCTGCAAGTCTTCACAAGGTTTTCACACACTGTTGCTGGTATTTTGGCCCATTCCTCCAAGCAGATCTCCTCTAGAGCAGTGATGTTTTGGGGCTGTTGCTGGGCAACACGGACTTTCAACTCCCTCCAAAGATTTTCTATGGGGTTGAGATCTGGAGACTGGCTAGGCCACTCCAGGATCTTGAAATGCTTCTTACGAAGCCACTCCTTCGTTGCCCGGGCGGTGTGTTTGGGATCATTGTCATGCTGAAAGACACAGCCACGTTTCATCTTCAATGCCCTTGCTAATGAAAGGAGGTTTTCACTCAAAATCTCACGATACTTGGCCCCATTCATTCTTTCCTTTACACGGATCAGTCGTCCTGGTCCTTTTGCAGAAAAACAGCCCCAAAGCATGATGTTTCCACCTCCATGCTTCACAGTAGGTATGGTGTTCTTTGGATGCAACTCAGCATTCTTTGTCCTCCAAACACGAGTTGAGTTTTTACGAAAAAGTTATATTTTGGTTTCATCTGACCATGTGACATTCTCCCAATCTTCTTCTGGATCATCCAAGTGCTCTCTAGCAAACTTCAGACGGGCCTGGACATGTACTGGATTAAGCAGGGGGACACATCTTGCACTGCAGGATTTGAGTCCCTGGCGGCGTAGTGTGTTACTGATGGTAGGCTTTGTTACTTTGGTCCCAGCTCTCTGCAGGTCATTCACTAGGTCCCCCCGTGTGGTTCTGGGATTTTTGCTCACCGTTCTTGTGATCATTTTGACCCCACGGGGTGAGATCTTGCGTGGAGCCCCAGATCGAGGGAGATTATCAGTGGTCTTGTATGTCTTCCATTTCCTAATAATTGCTCCCACAGTTGATTTCTTCAAACCAAACTGTTTACCTATTGCAGATTCAGTCTTCCCAGCCTGGTGCAGGTCTACAATTTTGTTTCTGGTGTCCTTAGGAAATAGGCTGGCTACAGCAGTGTACATACTGTACAGCAGGCTGGTTACATACAGGCTGGTTACTCCAGGGTACATACAGCATGCTGGTTACATACATGCTGGTTACAGCAGGGTACATACAGCAGGCTGGCTACATACAGGTGGGTTACATACATGCTGGTTACATCTAGGCTGGCTACAGCAGAGTACATGCACCAGGCTGGCTACATACAGGCTGGTTACAGCAGGGTACATGCACCAGGCTGGCTACATACAGGCTGGCTACAGCAGGGTACATGCACCAGGCTGGCTACATACAGGCTAGTTACGGCAGGGTACATACACCAGGCTGGCTACATACAAGCTGGTTACTGCAGGGTACATGCACCAGGTTGGCTACATACAGGCTGGTTACAGCAGGGTACATGCACCAGGCTGGTTACATACAGGCTGGTTACAGCAGGGTACATGCACCAGGCTGGTTACATACAGGCTGGTTACTGCAGGATACATACACCAGGCTGGCTACATACAGGCTGGGTACAGCAGGGTACATACACCAGGCTGGCTACATACAGGCTGGTTACATACAGGCTGGCTACATACAGGCTGATTACAGCAGGGTACATACACCAGGCTGGCTACATACAGGCTGGTTACAGCAGGGTTCATACACCAGGCTGGTTACAGCAGGGTACATGCACCAGGCTGGCTACATACAGGCTGGCTACAGCAGGGTACATGCACCAGCCTGGCTACATACAGGCTGGTTACAGCAGGGTACATGCACCAGGCTGGCTACATACAGGCTGGATACAGCAGGGTACATACACCAGGCTGGCTACATACAGGCTGGTATGAGACCTAAGTCTGCTGCCTACCTATTGCAGATTCAGTCTTCCCAGCCTGGTGCAGGTCTACAATTTTGTTTCTGGTGTCCTTTGACAGCTCTTTGGTCTTGGCCATAGTGAAGTTTGGAGTGTGACTGTTTGAGGTTGTGGACAGGTGTCTTTTTATACTGATAACAAGTTCAAACAGGTGCCATTAATACAGGTAACGAGTGGAGGATAGAGGAGCCTCTCAAAGAAGAATTTACAGGTCTGTGAGAGCCAGAAATCTTGCTTGTTTGTAGGTGACCAAATACTTATTTTCCACCATAATTTGCTAATAAATTCATTAAAAATCCTACAATGTGATTTTCTGGATTTTTTTTCTCATTTTGTCTGTCATAGTTGAAGTGTACCTATGATGAAAATTACAGGCCTCTCTCATATTTTTCAGTGGGAGAACTTGCACATTTGTTGGCTGACTAAATCCTTTTTTGCCCCACTTGCAATAGCAGTGTGTACCTACCTCATCCCCATATTTGTTTTTGTTTTTCTGCTCTTTTGCACACCAGTATTTCTACTTGCACATCCTCATCTGCACATCTGTAAATTGCTAAATTGTAATTACTTTGCCACTATTGGCCTATTTATTGCCTTACCTCCTTACTTCATTTGCACATACTGTATACAGATTTGTCTTTTGTGTTATTGACTGTACGTTTGTTTATCCCATGTGTAACTCTGTTTTTGTTTGTGTCACACTGCTATGCTTTATCTTGGCCAGGTCACAGTTGTAAAGGAGAACTTGTTCTCAACTGGCCTACCTGGTTAAATAAAGATGAAATTAAAAAAATATAAACATATACAGACACACTCACGCACGCTCGCACACACAATGTTATATATGTAAACACACACACATTCCACTCCACTTTCCACAGCAAAACACACCTCTCACTATAGACTAGCTTCCATCTCTGATTGCCCATTCTGCATTCAGCATATACACTACCTCTCTCTCCCAGCCCTCTTCTGCCTCCCTGCCTTTACAGTGCTTCCCTCAATGAGGGGAATTATTTCAGCTTGCCCTCATTTTCTTCTTGTTCCGTTTTCCTCATCTCTAATGGGCAATTACACCAGGCTACACGCGGAGGCCATCTTGTTTCACTGACCTCTAATTGATTGGCTGTCCAAACTGCTCGGCTTCTATAAGCACTTTAAGGTTACATTTCCCTGTTTAAATAATGGATTACACGGTCCATGAAAGAAGATTGTGTGGAAAATAAAAGGCAGGGATTGCTTCTCGTTTGAGTCGTTTCAAAGACGTACAAGCCTCTATTTTAACCTCAGAGACTGAGTTATTAGGAGAGATGGAGAGTGCTCAGAGCGCTTAGACTACTCCAGACTAACCTACAGTCACGGCATCTCTGTGTGTGTGCGTGTGTGTGTGTACCACTTCTGCTCGCACTATGTTCAAAGCATGGTTTTAGCAGCGCTATCTGTCTGCAGATGAATATCAGAATGGCCAACAGACAGCGTGTCTGTGTATCTCACCCTCTCTGTGTGTGTGTGCGTGTGTGTGTGTGTGTGTGTGTGTGTGTGTGTGTGTGTGTGTGTGTGTGTGTGTGTGTGTGTGTGTGTGTGTGTGTGTGTGTGTGTGTGTGTGTGTGTGTGTGTGTGTGTGTGTGTGGGTGGGTGCTAATGTCAGTGTAGAACCAGCTTCACGCAGTGCCCCTGAACACTCTCCTCCTATAATTAACACTCCTACTGTGTAGTATCCTTCCTCTTCTCTCCTGGGTCCTGTTTTTCATACCTCCCACAGTTTGTGCTTTTACATCACAAAGAGAGAGCAGAGAGGGAGACAGAAAGAGAGAAGAAAGAAAGTGGGAGAGAGAGAGAAGAAAGAAAGTGGGAGAGAGAGAAGAGAGAGGGAGAGAGAGAGAGAAAGAGAGAGAGTGATGCTGAGAGACAGTTCGGCAGGAAGTCCCACTTAGAAGGAGGAAGTCAGAGAGAATGTGAGAATTAGCGGTAGCCAACATCTCCACTTCTGTTCAAAACCCCACCTACCAGGAGATTATCATTAGAGACCTTGAGCACATATTATACTTGATATGTGTGTGTGTGCGAGGGTGTGTGAAGAAACCACCTACAAACAACCAGAGCAACATACCTCCACCAAAAACAACACAGCACCTACGCTCCAATTACTCTTGGATTGGAGGCAAATACAGTTTAATATTTTACCTTTATTAGGCAAGAAAGTTAAGAACAAATTCTTATTTTCAATGACAGCATAGGAATCGTGGGTTAACTGACTGTTCAGGGGGAGAACGACAGATTTGTACCTTGTAAGCTCGGGGATTTGAACTTGCAACCTTTTGGTTACTAGTCCAACGCTCTAACCACTAGGCTACCCTGCCGCCCCAAGATATAGCAGAGATACACAGTACAGTATATCTGTCCAAACCAATAGGATTTACTGTGTGGGTAGCTCAATACTAATACAAATGGCCTGTGTTGTTATTCTCAACCATTGCATCTCTGTCTGTTAAGATAAACTGATAAAGGAGCTTTAAACATCTCTGTTTGTTAAGAGAAACTGATAGAGGAGCTTTAAACATCTCTGTATGTTAAGAGGAACTGATTGAGGAGCTTTAAACATCTCTGTTTGTTAAGATACATTGATAGATGAGCTTTAAACATCTCTGTTTGTTAAGAGAAATTGATAGAGGAGCTCTAAACATCTCTGTTTGTTAATTAAGAGAAACTGATAGAGGAGCTTTAAACATATCTGTTTGTTAATTAAGAGAAACTGATAGAGGAGCTTTAAACATCTCTGTTTGTTAATTAACAGAAATTGACAGAGGAGCTTTAAACATCTCTGTTTGTTAATTAAGAGAAATTGATAGAGGAGCTTTAAACATCTCTGTTTGTTAATTAAGAGAAACTGATAGAGGAGCTTTAAACATCTCTGTTTGTTAATTAAGAAAAACTGATAGAGGAACTTTAAACATCTCTGTTTGTTAAGAGAAACTGATAGAGGAGCTTTAAACATCTCTGTTTGTTAAGAGAAACTGATAGAGGAGCTTTAAACATCTCTGTGTCTGTATCTCCATCTTTAGATCAAGGCCAAATACCATTTATTTGTCATATGGTAATAAAATAGGATATAGCAGTAACATTGACTGAGATGGAAGAGGAAAGAGACGCTGTATAAGGAATGTGGAGATGATGGAGAGATAGAAAAGATGTGTGTTTGCAGTGTGTGTATTGAACACACTGCTATCCACCCTACTCTTATGTTTATTAAAAGCCATATTCATTCACTGTTGATCTGAACCCTGTTTTTGAATTGTTGTTTTGACAGGCTTCATCATGACTCAGCACTATGTTGTCAGACTAACCCTGTGGGTGGAAGAAGAGCTGTTCTTTTCAGTTTTCAGCTGTTCTATTCAGTGAGTGGAACTGTGTGACTCCACAGCCATTCTCAGCACAGTTCATAATCACAGCATCTGTGACTGCATAAGGGATCTGGGATCTTGTTTGGGGTTGGATCTGATCTAAGGGCAGTTGAAATAGGAGCAAAATAGAAGTTTTCCTTCACCACTGATCTAGGATCAGACTATGCAGACATATCTGATCCAGTATCAGTTGTTAGGAGCACGTTTTAATGACTCTATGCCGCTCAAAGTCATTGGTTTCCTTGGCAAGTAGCAGGGGAAAGCAAAGTAGAGTAGAACGGAAAACACACAAACACACACACACACTGCTTTCATATCTATTTATTGATCGTATCAGATGTGCGTCAATCAATCTTATCTCCGCTCCACACATTCTCACTCACACCTCCAGAGGGACCCAATAAGGCACTGTATTGGGAGGGCTGAGCACATTATATTATCATTAGAGACCTTGAGCACATATTATACTTGGTGTGTGTGTGTGTGTGTGTGTGTGTGTTTGTTTGTTTGTTTGCGTGAGAGAGAGAGAGAGAGAGAAAGAGAGAGAGAGGGAGAGAGAGAGAGCGAGAGAGCGAGAAAGAGCGAGAGAGAGAGGAGAGAGAGAGAGAGAAGAGAGAGAGAGAGAAGAGAGAGAGAGAGAGCGAGAGCGAAAGAGAGAGAGAGAGAGAGAGAGAGAGAGAGAGAGAGAGAGAGAGGGAGAGAGAGAGAGAGTGTGAGAGAGAGAGCGAGAGAGAGAGAGCGAGAGAGAGAGAGAGAGAGAGAGAGAGAGAGAGAGAAGAGAGAGAGAGCGAGAGCGAAAGAGAGAGAGAGAGAGAGAGAGAGAGAGAGAGAGAGGAGAGGAGAGAGAGAGAGAGAGAGAGAGAGAGAGAGAGAGAGAAGAGAGAGAAGAGAGAGAGAGAGAAGAGAGAGAGAGAGAGAGAGAGAGAGAGAGAGAGAGAGAGTCATCATAAGAAAAATAAGTTGCCCTACAGTGGCTCACTTCAAACTACAACTACTATATACTTGTTTTGGGCAACACAGACACATTTATTCCTCTACCAAGCCTTGCTTTACAAACAGGAGCTTGTAAAATAAATCATGTGGTTTTACATCTTCATAGAATGATACTGCACATCACTCATCATCCCGAGGACAGCAGCCATCACCGTCTCAGCAGATTAGTAATGAATGATAACGCGCCTCTCTATCATGCTTCTCTGATCAAAGGAGAATTACAGTGCACCACGATCTGCAAAATGCATGAAACACAATCAATACCGTATGCCACACAGAGTCAAAGAAGAGAACTATGAAATTGGCTATGTGCTCTTACAATAAAGATAATTCTCAGATGTCTTCTTATGTACCTACTGCATTTAAAATAGATCAATTCCCACAGAGCCTGTGTGATTTAATCTACTGCGAGTCTTCAGTCATGTTGAAGCGGTAAAATATGAAAGACAATGATTTATTTACAACTCCCAAGTCTGGGCCTGAGGTTCCACACAAATCTAATTCCCAAACCGGGAACAGCTGGCCGTTCAGAATAAATCCAGTGATATTGATTCCGCAGCAAACCAAATCTGGTTCTTTCAAGGTTCCCAGGACTTTTCATTGGGTTGTGGGAATGGGGATGGACATTACAAAAGAAATATCTTCAAATAAAAACATTTATGAGTTTAGGGCCAGGCATATTTCTCTGGTCATGTGGTCAGGGAGAAATCCTGGCCCTATTTCTGTGTTCACAGTATTTCATTTATACATTTTATTTAGCAGACGCTCTAATTCAGAACAATTTACAGAATAAATTATGGTTAAGTGCCTTGCTCAAGGGCACAATGACCGATTTTTGCAAATAGTCAGCTCTGGGATTGAAACCAACAACCTTTCGGTAACTGGCCGTTAGGCTAACTGCCACCCATTTCGGTTCTTTGGGAACATTCCTTTGTTGTTTCCTTACCTCGGCAGACATTCCCGTTATCTGTCTCGAACCCAGCTTTGCAGGTGCAGCTCCCGATAGGAACCATCCACTCCCCATCTCCATTGCAGTACAGCTTTATTGGCACGTCCACCTCCTCCGAATTCGGGATGCAGATCCCTCTAGCGATGACCAGGGAGGTGCTCTCCGCCCCCGTCATGGTCTCTGGGAAGATGGCGAAGTTCTGCACCACACTGGGGCACTTCTTATAAAACACTCTGACCGAGAGTAGCGACATACAAGCACCATAGTCCTGAAACGCCAGGTAGAACCCATTCTTCGACAGCGGGCCAAAGCTCCGAACCTCTGTGTTGACCTTCATCAATCGTCCGCCGAAGTCCACCTGGGAGAAGCTCTCATCGGCCGCGATGGTGTCCACCTTTAGGTAAGGGGCTTCCATCCAGAAGGCAGTTCCTTTGGTGGCGATGACCGAGTCCGTCTCGTAGTAGTAGAGATTGAAGGTCTCCTTACAGGAGCCGGGAACGTTGGGGATGGAGCTGCAGTCACGCACGGTGAAGCGCATCTCCACGTAGATCCTCTGAGCTCCACGTCGGTCGATGAAGGTGGTGAGGAGCCAGTTGTTCTGGCTGGGCTCAAACACGTTGCACACCTGGTAGGTCCGGATGGTGTTGAGGTTCTCGTCGTAGCCGCTCACCTCCTCCCACTGTGAAACAGAGTAGAGACCAGAGACATGGGTATTTGGTTAGAAATATACAGTATCTTGAAATTATCACAAACACAGTAACCAATAGTGTTTGACACTGCAATGCCAAGAGAGAAGGATGCTCAGCTAGTATCAACTCAAATGTTTGTTAACAAATTTCTTAAACAATATTTGATATTTAAATTCACAGTTTCCTGCCTTGCAAAAAGTATGAAGAAGTAGTATGAAGTTTATATTGAGCAAGTAAACTCTCAGGGCATTTGAAGTAGCTGACTAGAAATTAACTTTTAATTTAGAAGACAAACTTGTGGCAAAGATATGTCAACTGACTTCCTGAAATGACAGTTCCATGTCGACCAGTGGTTATCTCTAAAACAGCATTAGATAGAGAGATACAACGCTAGCACACATACAGTTTTTGGAATCTGGTTTCTAAAGATTTCTATACATATATTTTTTTTTTAACTATCCTTACCATCTGTGTTCACAAACTGGTGTCAGGGGCATGAACACATAATTTGGACTTAACTTCCTGAAATGACAGTTCCCCATCTACCAACACATACAGTACAGTATTAGTACAGGTAATACTTCTTAGTAATGGTCAGTAACAGAATGGAGTGATTGAATCATACTACACCGGCTCCGATGGATGTGTCAGGGCTTGTAAACTACTACAGACTACAAAGGGAAGCACAGCCACGTGCTGCCCAGTGATACGAGCCTACGAGCTAAATTACTTTCTTTGCACTCTTCGAGGCAAACAACACTGAAGCATGCATGAGAGCATTAGCTGTTCCAGTCGACTGTGTGATCAAGCTCTCCATAGCCGATGTGAGTAAGACCTTTAAACAGGTCAACATTCACAAGGCCGCTGGGCCAGACGGATTACCAGGACGCATACGCTGATCATGCGCTGACCAACTGACAAGAGTCTTCACTGACATTTTCAATATGTCCCTGACTGAGTCTGTAAAACCAACATATTTCAAGCAGACCACCATAGTCCCTGTGCCCAAGAACACTAAGATAACCTGCCTAAATTACTACCGACCCGTAGCACTCACTACTGTAGCCATGAAGTGCTTTGAAAGGCTAGTCATGACTCACAACAACACCATTATCCCAGAAACCCTAGACCCACTCCAATTTGCATACCGCCCCAACAGATCCACAGATGATGCAATCTCTATTGCACTCCACACTGCCTTTTCACACCTGGAAAAAAGGAGCACCTATGTGAGAATGGTGTTCATTGACTACAGCTCAGCATTCAACACCATAGTGCCCAAAAAGCATCACTAAGCTAAGGACCCTGGGACTAAACACCTCCCTCTGCAACTGGATCCTGGACTTCCTGACGGGCCTCCCCCAGGTGGGAAGGGTATGTAACAACACATCTGCCACGCTGATCCTCAACACAGGGGCCCCTCAGGGGTGCGTGCTCAGTCCCCTCCTGTACTCCTTGTTCACTCATGACTGCATGGCCAGGGACAACTCCAAGACCATCATTAAGTTTGCCGACGACACAACAGTCTAATCACTGACAACAATGAGACAACCTATAGGGAGGAGGTCAGAGACCTGGCCATGTGGAGCAAGGATAACAGCCTCTCCCTCAACGTGATCAAAACAAAGGAGATGATTGTGGACTACAGGAAAAGGAGTATACCGAGCATGCCCCCATTCTCATCAATGGGCTGTAGTGGAGCAGGTTGAGAGCTTCAAATTCCTTGGTGTCCACATCGCCAACAAAATATCACACCAAGAAAATCGTGAAGAGAGCACGACAAAGAATATTCCCCCTCAGGAGACTGATAAGATTTGGCATGGGTCCTCAGATCCTCAAAACGTTCTACAGCTGCACCATTGAGAGCATTGGTTGCATCACTGCCTGGTATTGTCAAAGACTCCAGCCACCCTAGTCATAGACTGTTCTCTCTGTACCTGAGCACCAAGTCTAGGTCCAAAAGGCTTCTTAACAGCTTCTAATCCCAAGCCATAAGACTCCTGAACATCTAATGAAATGGCTACCCAGACTATTTGCATTGTCTCCCCTCCCCCTCTTTTACGCTGCTGCTGCTCTCTGTTTATTATCTATACATATTCAGTTTAACTCTACCTACAGTGCCTTGCGAACGTATCCGGCCCCCTTGAACTTTGCGACCTTTTGCCACATTTCAGGCTTCAAACATAAAGATATAAAACTGTATTTGTTTGTGAAGAATCAACAACAAGTGGGACACAATCATGAAGTGGAACGACATTTATTGGATATTTCAAAATTTTTTACAAATCAAAAACTGAAAAATTGGGCGTGCAAAATTATTCAGCCCCCTTAACTTAATACTTTGTAGCGCCACCTTTTGCTGCAATTACAGCTGTAAGTCGCTTGGGGTATGTCTCTATCAGTTTTGCACATCGAGAGACTGACATTTTTTCCCATTCCTCCTTGCAAAACAGCTCAAACTCAGTGAGGTTGGATGGAGAGCATTTGTGAACAGCAGTTTTCAGTTCTTTCCACAGATTCTCGATTGGATTCAGGTCTGGACTTTGACTTGGCCATTCTAACACCTGGATATGTTTATTTTTGAACCATTCCATTGTAGATTTTGCTTTATGTTTTGGATCATTGTCTTGTTGGAAGACAAATCTCCGTCCCAGTCTCAGGTCTTTTGCAGACTCCATCAGGTTTTCTTCCAGAATGGTCCTGTATTTGGCTCCATCCATCTTCCCATCAATTTTAACCATCTTCCCTGTCCCTGCTGAAGAAAAGCAGGCCCAAACCATGATGCTGCCACCACCATGTTTGACAGTGGGGATGGTGTGTTCATTGTGATGAGCTGTGTTGCTTTTACGCCAAACATAACGTTTTGCATTGTTGCCAAAAAGTTCAATTTTGGTTTCATCTGACCAGAGCACCTTCTTCCACATGTTTGGTGTGTCTCCCAGGTGGCTTGTGGCAAACTTTAAACAACACTTTTTATGGATATCTTTAAGAAATGGCTTTCTTCTTGCCACTCTTCCATAAAGGCCAGATTTGTGCAATATACGACTGATTGTTGTCCTATGGACAGAGTCTCCCACCTCAGCTGTAGATCTCTGCAGTTCATCCAGAGTGATCATGGGCCTCTTGGCTGCATCTCTGATCAGTCTTCTCCTTGTATGAGCTGAAAGTTTAGAGGGACGGCCAGGTCTTGGTAGATTTGCAGTGGTCTGATACTCCTTCCATTTCAAAATTATCGCTGGCACAGTGCTACCTGGGATCTTTAAAGCTTGGGAAATCTTTTTGTATCCAAATCCGGCTTTAAACTTCTTCACAACAGTATCTCAGACCTGCCTGGTGTGTTCCTTGTTCTTCATGATGCTCTCTGCGCTTTTAACGGACCTCTGAGGCTATCACAGTGCAGGTGCATTTATACGGAGACTTGATTACACACAGGTGGATTGTATTTATCATCATTAGTCATTTAGGTCAACATTGGATCATTCAGAGATCCTCACTGAACTTCTGGAGAGAGTTTGCTGCACTGAAAGTAAAGGGGCTGAATAATTTTGCACGCCCAATTTTTCAGTTTTTGATTTGTTAAAAAAGTTTGAAATATCCAATAAATGTCGTTCCACTTCATGATTGTGTCCCACTTGTTGTTGATTCTTCACAAAAAAATACAGTTTTATATCTTTATGTTTGAAGCCTGAAATGTGGCAAAAGGTCGCAAAGTTCAAGGGGGCCGAATACTTTCGCAAGGCACTGTACATGTACATATTACCTCAATTACCTCAACTAACCGGTGCCCCCGCATATTGACTCTGTGCTGGTACCCTTGTATATAGCTTTGCTACTGCTCTTTAATTATTTGTTATTTTAATTGACATTTTTTACTTAAAACTTATTTTTCTTAAAAATGCATTGTTGGTTAAGGGCTTGTAAGTAAGCATTTCACTGTAAGGCTGTTTTCCGCGCGTGTGACAAAGACCATTTGATTTGATTTCAATATTTTACAGATCTCAGTTCTGCACCAATGATCAGAACAAAGAAATTGAAGAGACTTAAAGATACGTTGAAGAAACAAAAAGAGGAAGGTTAATATCCAGGTCTGCTCACTCCATACCACCAACCACAGCCACTTCCACATTCTTGCATTGTCTGCCTGGTATGGCATGCCCATTGCTGGTTAGTCACCTTTAAAAGGTTCCACACAAACAATGAAGCTTTCATACTAGAACATATTCTGTAGCAGACTGAATTATAGTAGTAATCGAGACAGGGGTAGACAATGGTGATGTCAGAGGACATTTATGCCAACATGGACATTAATCTAGAGAATACGTTTTGTAATAAAGGGGCAGCAAATAGAGATGAGAATTTCTATGAAGATATCATCAACTCCCGCGAGGAATATGTCACCTCAAAGACAACACCAGGAGCTATCACCTCAGGTTCGGAGAGCTCAGGGTTGAGACCCTTCAGAGCTGCTGCAGTGTGTCTGGGGCTGCTGTGTGTTCTTCTACTGGCTGGGTTAATTGGTCTGGGTTTCTATCACAAGAGAGTTGTTGTTGGGTTTGAAGATTATAAAGCTTCCAAAACTAACCTGACGATAGAGAAAGAATGGTTACAGACCAGCTACATCACCCTGACTAAAGAGAGAGATGAGCTACAGACCAGCAACAAGAAACTGACGACAGAGAGAGACCAGCTACAGATCAACTACAATGCCATGAGAGGTGAAAGAGACGGGGCACTGAGCAACTACAACAACTGCCTTAGCAATTCTAGACAAGGTGGAGGTCCTTGTTATTTCCCACACATACAGTACTACAGATCCAAACTTTCAGGAGATCCACAGCTGATTAATGACCTTGCTTCAGAAACCCAAAGCCTATAAACAGAGTGAGCATACTAAGAGGTCCGGGACCTGCTTCTCTAATATAAATCCTAGATCACACGTGTAGGTGATGTCATGGTGATGTTAGTTAGCTAAGCTCATGCGCATAAATGCATAATCAGGTTTAAAAGTCGTGTCGCGCCGGACTGCACCTGTCGTGCCTGACTGCACCTGTCGCCCTGGACTGCACCTCCCATTGACTTCCCAAATCGCTGGTCTGTTTGGTCTTTTTCATAGGCATCCCGGAGAAGAATCTGTTATGCTTTTCTCGGTTGCTTGTTTTTTGTTAATTTGTTGTTGCAATCTGATTGAATTATCTTGACTATTGATTGATGTGTCTTGTCAATTGTAGTCTTTGTCGCATAATGAAAAATGTCAATAAATATGTTAGACATGAAACATTTACACAAATCCGATTGTAAAACCCCTATGTCACATCTCGAGTATTACTAAAAGGCATGACTCGTACTCAACAGACCAAACAGACTTCCTGAAATGACAGTTCCCTGTATTCCAGTAGCTATGTCTAAAACAGCTGCAGATAGAGAGGGAAATGATAACACACACATAGGAATCTGGTCTTATTCTCACACCGAGTCAGCAGCCAATCACATACATCTTTTTGGTATGTCTATATGTGGCATGCTCATTGGTGGTAAGACACCTATAAAACGTTCCGTACACACGACACAGCATTCATACTGGAACATATTGTCACGTAATGGATTCGGGAGACAGACGCAGGAATGCGTAATAGGGTTCTTTATTTAGCCCAAATTACGGCACGGGGATGAAGACCAAACAAACACATAACATAAACACAGGGTTGAAACCCAAAACAAAAGATCGAGGACTTCCTCAAAAAAAAATACACAAATGCACAATGATTATCACACTAGACAAGACCTGTAATCAACTGCGCAATCCACAATGGCACGAAAGCCCAAACACACAGCACAGGTACTCACACGCACCAACGGACAATGTAACAATAATCGACAGCAGCATGGTGAACAAAGGGCACATATATACAAATACAATCAGTGGGAATAGGGGCCAGGTGTGCACAATGAAAGTTCTAGAGTGATCTGTGACACATGTTCTGTAGCAGATAGTAGCATTTGAGACAGTGGTAGATCATGGAGATGTCAGAGGACAAATGTGCAAACATAGACGTGGGCAAGCAAAGATGAGCATATCTATGAAGATGCCATATTCTCTCAAGACTCAAGAGATAAGACCAAGGAGGATGCCACTTCTAAGGGGTAGAACAGGTGCTAACCCCTCAAGTATTGATAACTCAGGAAGGAGACCCTCCAGAGCTGATGCAGTGTGTCTGGGGCTGTTGTGTGTTCTCCTACTGGATGGGATCGTAGGCCTGTTTCTTCACCACAGAACGTCATCAGTGGGTTTGAGGATTGTAAAAGCCAGCAACCTGACTAAAGGAAGCGAAGTCACAGCAAACTGGCTAAGATGAAAGACCAGTTACAGACCATGGAGAGAGACCAGCTACACACTGGCTACAACACCATGACCATGGAGAGAGACCAGCTTCAGACCAGCTACAACTCCATGACCATGGAGAGAGACCAGCTACGAACTGGCTACAGCACCATGGCCATGGAGAGAGACCAGCTACAGACCAGCTACAACAACCTGGTTGAAGAGAGAGACCTGTTAAAGAGAGAGAGAGAGACAAGCTTCAGAAGAGGTTTTCTGCCTTAAAACCAACTGGGCCTGAAGGCTGAACGCTGTTTCAGTCTAGATGGTATTACATCTCTTCTGAGGTCAAATCCTCATATGAGAGTAGATAACACTGCATTGAGAAAGAAGCAGATCTGATGATCATAAACAGCAAAGCAGACATTTCTCACTCAGCTGAACAAGAGGGTCTGGATTGGCCTGACTGACAAAGACTGCGAGGGGACCTGGAAATGGGTGGACGTTACCCCACTGACAACAGCCTACTGGTCGGGAAAACAACCTGATAATGGCGGTGGGGATCGAGTAAACTGGGAGGAGGATTGCGCTGAGCACTCTCCTGAGTTGATTGATATGGAATGACTTTTCATGTGCCGCTCATCGTAACAGTGTTATATTAATGCATGTGTATGTAGCAGATGTGGTCCCTGAATTATGATTGAGGGATGACTTTTTGATATGAGCAAGTAAATCATTAAGACATTTGATAAGAAGCTTCAAAGAAATATGCAGAAATGTCAAGACTGTTCCTTTCTATTCGTGTTCACAAACTTGTCACACCCTGATCTGTTTCACCTGTCTTGTGATTGTCTCCATCCCCACCAGGTGTATCCCATTACTTTAAATACTATCCACCTCCTGTGTCTGCATCTGGGTCTTAGCCTGAGCCATGATAAACCGGTGGTTAGGTGGGCGCCGACTTCTTGAAAGTCAGTTCCCTGTCTAACAGTGGTGATGTCTAACATAGCATCAGATAAAGATACAGCAGTGTATTACTGTCAGCTCAGGACATCCTGAGCCTGCGAAGGCCTTTACTACAAAATCTACACCCTCAGAGAGTTTGAAGTAAACTCTGCACCCTCTACAGGGCCCTCTACACCCTCAGAGAGTTTGAGGTAAACTCTGCACCCTCTACAGGGCCCTCTACACCCTCAGAGAGTTTGAAGTAATCTCCACACCCTCTACAGGGCCCTCTACACCCTCAGAAAGTTTGAAGTACACTCCGCACCCTCTACAGGGCCCTCTACACCCTCAGAGAGTTTGAAGTACACACCCTCTACAGGGCCCTCTACACCCTCAGAGAGTTTGAAGTAATCTCCACACCCTCTACACCCTCAGAGAGTTTGAAGTAAACTCCGCACCCTCTACAGGGCCCTCTACACCCTCAGAGAGTTTGAAGTACACTCCGCACCCTCTACAGGGCCCTCTACACCCTCAGAGAGTTTGAAGTACACTCCGCACCCTCTACAGGGCCCTCTACACCCTCAGAGAGTTTGAAGTACACTCCGCACCCTCTACAGGGCCCTCTACACCCTCAGATACAAATCTGTATATATTTTTATATATTATAATTTTGTTTCCATTGGTTTAATATTTTTTGTCTTAATTGTAATGATCTTTCTATTGAATTGCTTCAGTTTGTGTTGGAAAAAGAAGGGTTTAACATCCAAGAGAGAAAAATATCCCATCAGAATTTGTCTTTGATAGTCTCTTGGTAGAAATAATCTATCTGGGCTCAACACTCATTGGCAAGGCCCTCAGGCTTTGAATAGAAGGCACCAGCCAATGCCATTGACATTGACTTCCATTAGAGCAGCATTTTGGAATGACAGTAGAATCAACCAATCACAAATGGTCATGTAATATGTTGGACAATTGTATGATGCCTCAAGGCCCTCTAGAGGGCCTAAGTATACGTCACTAATTCAGAGCCAATAGCGAGCCTTATCTTGTTTTCTCACGCTTTTTGTAGTGAGTGTATGTAACAATGGCGATGGCAACTGCAGAGCGAGTAATCAAGAACGATGTGGTGGCTAAATAGCATCGCCCTTTTCAAGACTAACTTTTAATGAAAAGTTCAATCTTGTACAGAACGGGAGACCAATTCTAGCACCGCCTGATTTGGCGCCACAAGGAAAGAGTTTTGAAAGGCATTTTCAAGTTAATAATAATGAGCTCTATCTGTGGATAACCAGCTGTGAGCTGACAAAAAAAAGCTTTACTGTTGGAATTGCCTACTCTTCAGCACCGATAACAGCTCAACCTGGACAACTGGTTTCAAAGATTTAGCTTGATTGAGAAAGTCAGCACTTTGACACCACAACTCAACTTCACACCTGCGAGTTACAGTGCGTTTAAAAACATTTGTGGAAACAAGAGTAGATCTTCTTCAAAAAAGAGCAGACACTTGCTCACAATGATAAAGTCAGGCACAACAGGGAGATTCTAAAGCTCCTTATTCATACGGTTGTGTTTTTAGGCAAACAAGATTTAGCATTCAGAGGACACGATGAGGGTAAAGAATCAGTAAGGGAAACTACTTGGAAATACTGGATTTCTTAACTGAGTATGACAGCACGTTAAACTGCCATTTGGCTATCGAGTTCACAGGCATTTCCAGCTAAATCCAAAAGGACTTGATACACACGGTCGCGAATGTAATGACAGATGTCATGAAGGAAGAATTGAAGAAAAGACCCTTTGTAACGAGACGACAGACATCAGCACTGTGGCCCAAAAGTCTTCTGTGTTGCGTTACACTACCGATGGTGTTGTGAAGGAAAGGTTTCTCACATTTGAGGATGTAACTGGGGATAAACAGGCAGAAGCGGTTGCTCCCCGAATCATGAGCTTTTTAGAGGAGTGTGAATGCATGGCCAAAGTTGTGGCACAGTGTCACGATGGGGCCGCAGTCATGGCCTCTGGTATAAACGGAGTACAAACCAAGAAAGGTCTGTTCATTTATTGCTATGCGCACACTCTTCATCTGGTGTCACAAGGTGCTGGTAAACTAAAAGAACGCAATATCTTGGTGCCCTAGCAGCGTTTTTCTCAAGATCTGTCAAACGAGCAAAACTACTGGATGAAATATGCCAGCGAAGACTACACAGAGTGGCGCCAACACGATGGAACTTCTCCTCACACTTAGTTCGCACTGTGTAGGAAAGAAGTGCAGAACTCATTGAACTCTTTGAAAACATAGCGTAGCATCACGAAGACTCTGATGAAGACACCAACCACAGCGCAGATGGATGCACCTGACAAGCTTTGAGTTCTTCTTCTGGCTATCCGCGTTCTACTCCATATTTGCATACTCCGAAGTGCTATTTGGAATATTTGCAGAACAGGGAGTTTGACATGTAGTTGTGCTTGTCAAGGGTGGACGACTTCTGCAACACCACAGAGAGGGAAAATGTGATTCCATCTACGAGGACACTGTGAGTGAGACCGGAGTTCCAAGGGACAGGACACATATGCAAGGAGACGTTTGAAGACATAAGGAGACATATGTGGGCAGTACATACAGCCACACAGTGCGATCATCGACAACATTATCACTCAGTTAAGAAACAGGTTCAATGACCATGAAAGGCTCATGTTCCTTGCCCTCCTTGGCCCCCAAAAGTTCCCAATATATAGGGAAACGCCAAGCTTTCCAAACGCTGCGTTCTCTAGTCTCGAGCAAAGCTATGGTCCTGATTTTGATTCGCCGGGGCTTAAAACAGAACTCACCGTTATGTACTCAGTGTCTGACTTCGAGGGTAAGAGCCCGGCTGATCTGCTCCACTTTCTACAGCAGAAGAGACTAAATGATAGTATGCACCAATTGTATCTGCTTACCTGTCTAGTTTTGACCATTCCAGTGTCCACTGCATCAGTAGAAAGAACATTTTCTGCACTAAAAAGGATCAAACATGTTCCAGGAACACCACTGGACAGGCTTTGATCTCAAATGAAAAACAACTTATTTCGGATGTAAAATCAAAAGACAAGCTATATGAACACGCCATTGCCCATTTCATAAAGAAGGACAGGGGAATGGACTTTTTTGAAATGATAATCATCATGGTGAGTGGACTTTTTGTTTTCATCTACAGCTTGCTTTTCGTTCATATCATTTGTAAAATATTATTTCTACTTTAGATCACTGGTTGTGTGGTAAAAACAAAGGTAATGACCATGCATTTGGAAGTACTGGGTACATTGTGGTGTATATTTTTATTGTTGCATGGAGATAGAAGATTGAATACAGCGCAACGTTTTTTCTCTCTGACAGCATATACTGTCTGTGGTCTTGAAACAATGTCAGTAGTTGTGTGGTTGAATTTATTCCGCCACTATCTGAGTGACTGTTTGTTTTGGAAAATGTTTTGTTGAAATGACACAACCATATTGTTTTCGAACGTGGTTCCTCCTATCGATATTTGCCACCGTTGTGTTTGTGTGCTGCTTCTGTGAGCCACAGCCGAGGCGTGG
This sequence comes from Oncorhynchus masou masou, assembly GCF_036934945.1. Taxonomy (NCBI): domain Eukaryota; kingdom Metazoa; phylum Chordata; class Actinopteri; order Salmoniformes; family Salmonidae; genus Oncorhynchus; species Oncorhynchus masou. The sequence goes on along the minus strand of NC_088228.1, from coordinate 17,713,713 downwards.
TTTAGGACCGTTTGACTCTGGCATCAAATAATTGCATCTCCTACATAGGTCTGCAAAAGAAAATTCTCAAGTCATGCTCTGTATAAACAGGCATCCGAGTCGTTATCTATATGTATGACATCAGATCTTTTTCTGCAACTGAGGGCCGAGCTCCAATAGTCACGGTTCGCCACTGGAAATACAGTTGAAGTTGGAAGTTTACATACACTTACATTGGAGTCACAAAAACTCGTTTTTCAACCACTCCACAAATTTCTTGTTAACGAACTATTGTTTCGGCAAGTCGGTTAGGACATCTACTTTGTGCATGACACAAGTCATTTTTCCAACAATTGTTTACAGACAGATTATTTCACTTATAATTCACTGTATCACAATTCCAGTGGGTCAGAAGTTTACATACACCAAGTTGACAGTGCCGTTAAACAGCTTGGAAAATTCCAGAAAATGATGTCATGGCTTTAGAAGCTTCTGATAGGCTAATTGATATCATTTGAGTCAACTGGAGGTGTACCTGTGGATGTATTTCAAGGCCTACCTTCAAACTTAGTGCTTCTTTGCTTGACATCATGGGATAATCAAAAGAAATCAGCCAAGACCTCAGAAAAAGAATTGTAGACCTCCACAAGTCTGTTCATCTTTGGGAGCAATTTCCAAATGCCTGAAGGTACCACATTCATCTGTACAAACAATAATATGCAAGTATATACACCATGAGACCACGCAGCTGTCATACCGCTCAGGAAGGAGCCGCGTTCTGTCTCCTAGAGATTAATGTACTTTGGTGCGAAAAGTGCAAATCAATCCCAGAACAACAACAAAGAACCTTGTGAAGATGCTGGAGGAAACAGGTACATAAGTATCTATATCCACAGTAAAATGCGCCCTATGTCGACACGCTCAGCAAGGAAGAAAGCCACTGCTCCAAAACCACCATAAAGCCAGACTATGGTTTGCAACTGCACATGGGGGATTGTTATGTACTTTTTGGAGAAATGTCCTCTGGTCTGATGAAACAAAAATAGAACTGTTTAGCCATAATGACCATCGTTATATTTGGAGGAAAAAGAGGGAAGCTTGCAAGCCAAAGAACACCATCCCAACCCCATGAAGCACGGCATGCAGAATTAAGCTATGGAACGCCTTGATTGGCCAGCGGGTGGCCAAGCCCTCGTCACAGCTATTGTACCTTGTTCATTCATCAAAATCTAACCCGTTTGAGCCACCGGTAGCTATTGCTATTATTGTTGCATCCCTGATTAAAGGAAGCGGGTTCTTTTTCCTTATTGTAAAGAGAGACTCCACAGTATAAATCATTAACATCAAGAATAGGTTCATTTCCAACATGACCACGGATACAACAAAGCCGGTTCCAAGCGGAGTCCATCTGCACCAGCTCAAAAGGAACACAATTGAATACCTTGGCCAACAACCAATGAGGGCCTGCCAATAAAAGTATGCGCATCCAATCGGAAACAAATTTCCCATACCACACATTGAACGCATGCATACCACTTTAACCAGGTGTGCATAATAAAATGCTGTTTATCTCTCAAACACTACAACTCCTCCCCTGCAATGTCAACTAGTTTTGAGAACCTTATTTTACCTTTGACATTGTCATTTTTTTGTTATACAGCTCCTGATTACATAACCCATTTACACCCATTTTAGCGTTTCCTTTTACAGGTAACAGGATTCTTCAAAACAAGTTGTTACACATTTCTTTGTTCACATCTCTGAGGCACAGTGTTCGCATTGTCCATATCAACGTCATCAACATCATAGTCCCAAGATCCTCCTACTTAACGAGAACCATCTCCCTCTGCAAGGGCATCACCTTGTCTCCTTGGCTTGATGTTCAACATCTGATTCACATGTCTTTTCGCAGAGTTAACCTCAACATTAACCATGTATGTGAAGGGACCCAGAAGCTTAGTTATCACACCATTCAACCACTTTCTCCTCCCCTGTAATTCTTTACCAAGACCTCTTGATCAACAGAGGAGCTGACCTTCTGTGGTTTGTCACTGTTGACTTGTGACCACTCAACAGTTTTAGCTGAAGTAGTACTCTGCTTGTGTACAATTTCTGGCATAAGCATCCATAACAACCAAAAACATTTGCTATTGTTCTTCTGCAAAGTCTAAGTGTCGTCTCTCCCATGGACCTGATGCCCATTGTCATGTTGGTACTGGACTTTTGCACGCCTGCTACACTGCTGCTTACATATGTCACAAAGACTTACTTCAGTTATTTTCATGAAGTGTAGGCCACCAGAGAAGACTTCTAGCTCAGGATTTCATCTTAACTATACCCCAATGACTCTTGTGTAGTTCTGCCAATAGTCTGCTTTGCAGGCTTTGTGGAGTCACCACCTTGTAACCCCAAAGAATACAGTCATCCTCAATGGTAAGTTCTTTCTTTTGACATAAGGTTTAAAGACTTTGTCTGGTACATGGTTTGGCCATCCGGACATTACACACTGCTTAACCATTTTCAACCATTTTCAATACTGGATCTTTATCAGTTTTGAGTGCTATATCCTTAGCAGTGACTGGCAAGCCATCTATAACTGACACTCTATACACTGGATTTGGTGTAGGACCCCTACAATCACTCAGTGGGAGTCCGGACAACGCATCTGCCTTGCCATGCTCCTCTGACAGTTTGTACAATATCTCCTATATGTGAGCTGCTAAAATCAAGGCCATCTCCACATTCTAGCTGCTGCATGTGTTGGGACACCTGTATTAGGACCAGGAATAAACCTGTTGGAGATCGAGATACTTTTTTCAACATTCTGTTAAAAATCGTGCAACATTTCAACGTCTTGCTAGTCATGCCAGGAATATAGTATATGCATATGATTAGTATGTGTGCATAGAAAACACTCTGAAGTTTCTAGAACTGGTTCAATGGTGTCTGTGACTATAACAGAACGAGTTCCGTGGTGAAAATCCCAAGAAAACCTGATCACGAAATCGACAAAGAAAAAATCCATCCGCCAGACTTTATATTGTCTATGGCTTGCCATAAATGATGGAACTGTGCTTGCAATTCCTACAGCTTCCACACTATGTCACCAGTGTTGTGATTACCAGGGCCCTTTATCCTTGGTCAGATTAGTCAATTGCACATCCTGTCTTCAGGTGCGCAACTGAAAAAAATGTCCGTAAGGAAATGGACTTCGTTTTGAAAACTTCTAGCTATTGAATACAGATCTCTCCGTGATCAATTTGATCGTTTATTAACGTTTACTAATACCTAAACTTGGATTACAGAAGTAGGTTGAAGTGTTTTGTCAAAGTTTATAAGCAACTTTATGAATTTTATAAAATGACGTCGCGTTCGGAAACGTGACTTTTTCCATGGATTTCTCGGTGTTCATAAATGGACATTTTGGTTATATATGGACCGATTTAATCGAAAAAATACCCAATTGAGATGTTTATGGGACATATAGGAGTGCCAACAAAGAAGCTCGTCAAAGGTAATGAATGTTTTATATTTTATTTCTGCGTTTTGGGTAGCGCCAGCTACGCTAATTTCTTTGTTTACGTCCCCTTTGTGTGTTTCTGGGGGCTGCATGCTATCAGATAATAGCTTCTCATGCTTTCGCCGAAAAGCATTTTACAAATCTGACATGTTGGCTATATTCACAACGAGTGTGGCTTGAATTGAGTACACTGCATGTGAATTTAATGAAAGTTTGAGTTGTATCGAGTACAATTAGTTGGCGCTCTGGAATTTCCGCTGATTTGGTTCCTGTACAGGTACATAAGAGGCAAGGTACATTTCCTACCATACAGATACTCGTGAAATTGCGTAAGTCCAAAAACCAATCCTAGTGCTTCTTTTTTTCTATTTGAGAATAGTTCATTTCTGTTTTAGTAAGTAAATGCTATCGGTTTCTCAGAACCATCCTTAGATTTGTGAGAAATCCCTGCACCTACACCTGCCGGTGAAGCATCACAGGCTAGTATGAGTCATAGCTCCGGGTTGTAGTGAACTAACACCTGGCTAGTAGGTAGATGTCTCTTAGCTTCCTCCAAAGCACTTGGGCTTTTCTGGGACCATTCCTATTTGACATCTTTCTGCAGTAGAGCGGTCAAAGGCATGACTATGGTAGACAGATTTGGAATGAATTTGCCATAATAGTTAAGTAATGAAAGAAAAGACCTGAGCTCAGTGGTGTTTGTAGGAATAGGAGCCTTCTCAATCGTTTCAGTTTTCTGTTTCATGGCGTGTATCACCTCTGCATCTATCACATGACCTAGATAGGTTACTCTGTTCTGGAAGAGAGAACATTTCTCTATTTTAACCTTCAGATTGCAGACTTTCAGTCTTTTTAGGACTTGTTCCAGATTTCTCATGTGCTCTTCTATGTTACGCCCTGTGATCAGTATATCATCAAGATAGCAGATCAACCCATATATACCCTGTAGGATTTTCTGAAAAATAGCTGGAGCAAAGGCAACCCCATAAGGAAGCCTGTTGACCTTAAACAAGCCCTTATGAGTTTTCATAGTGAGATAGTGTTTAGACCTCTCCTCTAGTTGTTCTGGCTGGTACGCCTGTGACAAACCCAGCTTTGTGAACAAGTCCTGCGTTTTTGGTAACGGATACTGATCTACTTCCAGCCACCGATTGATAGTTACCTTGTAATCTCCACACATTCTTACATTATCATCTGTTTTTGGTCTACACACCATTGGAGCAGCCCATTGACTGTAGTTAAATGGAGTAAGAACCCCTTCTGACTCCAACTGAACTGTCTGTGTTTTAACAGCTTCTCTCAGTGCATATGGCACTGGGCTAGGCCTGCAGATCGTAGGTTCAGCCCCCTTCGCTAAATGTATCTTGGCTGTGATACCTTTTAGCATTCCCAGCTCTGGCTGAAACACAGAGGAAAATTTTCCACACAAACCCTCTGTATACACATGACCAGTGTAGCTTCAACTGACTGATTCTACCCAGCAGGGCAGGGCCATTGCCTTTGACCACCAGCAAGTCTAAAATTGTAGTGCTCCCATTACACTTGACCTTGACTGAGCTTTTCCTTCTTAGAACTAGTGATGGTTTACTGTATTTTTCTAACACAGCTTGCAGGGCTCAATTTAGCCTTTTGAGCCTTTAGTTGTACAACCTCTTTGATATCACATAAACTGCAGCACCTGTATCAGCTTCCATTTTGAGTCTCACATCATCTACCCTTATATACACATCGTACGGTTTAGTAATGTCTTTACCTGTATCTAATGTAAAAGGTTAATCTACCCTTATATACACATCGTACGGTTTAGTAATGTCTTTACCTGTATCTAATGTAAAAGGTTCATCTACCCTTATATACACATCGTACGGTTTAGTAATGTCTTTACCTGTATCTAATGTAAAAGGTTCATCTACCCTTATATACACATCGTACGGTTTAGTAATGTCTTTACCTGTATCTAATGTAAAAGGTTCATCTACCCTTATATACACATCGTACGGTTTAGTAATGTCTTTACCTGTATCTAATGTAAAAGGTTCATCTACCCTTATATACACATCGTACGGTTTAGTAATGTCTTTACCTGTATCTAATGTAAAAGGTTCATCTACCCTTATATACACATCGTACGGTTTAGTAATGTCTTTACCTGTATCTAATGTAAAAGGTTCATCTACCCTTATATACACATCGTACGGTTTAGTAATGTCTTTACCTGTATCTAATGTAAAAGGTTCATCTACCCTTATATACACATCGTACGGTTTAGTAATGTCTTTACCTGTATCTAATGTAAAAGGTTCATCTACCCTTATATACACATCGTACGGTTTAGTAATGTCTTTACCTGTATCTAATGTAAAAGGTTCATCTACCTTTATATACACATCGTACGGTTTAGTAATGTCTTTACCTGTATCTAATGTAAAAGGTTCATCTACCCTTATATACACATCGTACGGTTTAGTAATGTCTTTACCTGTATCTAATGTAAAAGGTTCATCTACCCTTATATACACATCGTACGGTTTAGTAATGTCTTTACCTGTATCTAATGAAAAAGGTTCATCTACCCTTATATACACATCGTACGGTTTAGTAATGTCTTTACCTGTATCTAATGTAAAAGGTTCATCTACCCTTATATACACATCGTACGGTTTAGTAATGTCTTTACCTGTATCTAATGTAAAAGGTTCATCTACCCTTATATACACATCGTACGGTTTAGTAATGTCTTTACCTGTATCTAATGAAAAAGGTTCATCTACCCTTATATACACATCGTACGGTTTAGTAATGTCTTTACCTGTATCTAATGTAAAAGGTTCATCTACCCTTATATACACATTGTACGGTTTAGTAATGTCTTTACCTGTATCTAATGAAAAAGGTTCATCTACCCTTATATACACATCGTACGGTTTAGTAATGTCTTTACCTGTATCTAATGAAAAAGGTTCATCTACCCTTATATACACATCGTACGGTTTAGTAATGTCTTTACCTGTATCTAATGTAAAAGGTTAATCTACCCTTATATACACATCGTACGGTTTAGTAATGTCTTTACCTGTATCTAATGTAAAAGGTTCATCTACCCTTATATACACATCGTACGGTTTAGTAATGTCTTTACCTGTATCTAATGTAAAAGGTTCATCTACCCTCATATACACATCGTACGGTTTAGTAATGTCTTTACCTGTATCTAATGTAAAAGGTTAATCTACCCTTATATACACATCGTACGGTTTAGTAATGTCTTTACCTGTATCTAATGTAAAAGGTTCATCTACCCTTATATACACATCGTACGGTTTAGTAATGTCTTTACCTGTATCCAATGTAAAAGGTTAATCTACCCTTATATACACATCGTACGGTTTAGTAATGTCTTTACCTGTATCTAATGTAAAAGGTTAATCTACCCTTATATACACATCGTACGGTTTAGTAATGTCTTTACCTGTATCTAATGTAAAAGGTTCATCTACCCTTATATACACATCGTACGGTTTAGTAATGTCTTTACCTGTATCCAATGTAAAAGGTTAATCTACCCTTATATACACATCGTACGGTTTAGTAATGTCTTTACCTGTATCTAATGAAAAAGGTTAATCTACCCTTATATACACATCGTACGGTTTAGTAATGTCTTTACCTGTATCTAATGTAAAAGGTTCATCTACCCTTATATACACATCGTACGGTTTAGTAATGTCTTTACCTGTATCTAATGTAAACAGTTCAGTTCCTTTTACGTTACCCAACTCATAGTCACTGGTGAAAATGGCTGATGTCTCACTCTCATTTGAGATGTTATGCTCATCACTCTGACGCTTGAGTGCGATACAATGCTCATCTCTGTTGCCCTAGTTCTCTCTCTCGCTGGTGTGCGGTGCCCTAGTGCTGATCATCATTGCTCCTCTCGACTTCCTGTAGTCGCAGTAAAGAGGCCTCTCCCTCAGTAGCATCCAGGTGCTTATTCCATTTTGCTTGCTTCATGTCATTGTTTCCCACCAGACGCGAGCGGCATGTCCTGGCTATGCGTCCTTTCTTCTTGCACTCCCGACACTCAAAATCTTTGTAGCGGCCCTCATCTGGCTTGTGCCCTTTTCCCGCACAATGGTAACGTGGTTTACCTGTTGCCTCCATTTTCTTGGAAACACTTTTCTTCTCAACTACATTTGCTTTAAAGTATTTTGTGAAAACTGCTGTGTATTTTACTTTGTAACTTCTAAAGAAAATCCCACATCCACAGCCAGTGCTAATGTCAGTATTTTGTGTGAACTACGTTCAGTAAACGGTCTCTCAGCTCTGCACTTTTAACACCACACACAAATGTATCACGTAAATGACTCTTCAAGAAACAGACCGAATTTACATGTGACTCACTAATCAACTCTCCCTTGAGTTGACTCTTTGCATGAAACTTGCATGATTCAGCAATAAAAAAATTCCTCGGTATGTAGTGACTTTTCAATGTTTTTTCACTTGGTTTCTGTGGCGGACATAAGTCCATTTACAAATTGTGAGTCTTTCTGCCAACAATCGTCAGAAAAATGGCTTTCGACGTATCATCCTCGTACTTGAGCTCAATTAGCTTCAACATTTTGTAACAATATTTCCAAATAGGCTTAAAAACTTTCTTCACCTTTCCTCGAAGTGAAAATCCTCGGCCTTGCCGAATGCCATCTTCGGTGCTAGCTTTTCTACACAGACTCCATGGAGCTAGCACTTTCTTGCTTGCTCTGTTCCCCTTCAGACAAAACTCTGGTACCCAGTGGCCAATCTGCCAATCCCCGGTTAAAGGAAGCAGGTTATGTTTAGCTATTGTAAAGAGAAACTCGACAGTATAAAGCATTAACATCACGAAGAGGTTTATTTCCAACATGACAGTGGATACATCTGCACGCGCTCAAAAGGAACACAATTGAATACCTTGGCCAACAACCAATGAGGGCCTACCAATAAAACTATGTGCATCCAATCAGATACATATTTCCCATATCACGCATTGAACACGTGCATACCACTTTAACCAGGTGTGTATAATAACATGCTGTTTATCTCTCAAACACTACAATCATAATAACGTTTATGAAAATAGAACAAATATTCCTGACACACCCCCGGACCTACAGCATTTTATTAGTTATACACCTCTACAGTTTTACAGTAGGTAGGCCTAGTACCTTTCGGTAAATCTTCAGTATTAGAGTGAAGTGATACAGTATTTACGGGTCTACTGCTCACATTTATAAAACTGCTCCACGGACGTTGAAAAGACTTTCCAAAGAGACAAATGCAGAGATGTAAGTGTCATTTCCTGCAGGTCTGCTAGTCACCTCACTTCACCTCACTTCACACAAACCACAGCTAGCTATTAGTGGCAGACTTCCTGGGGAATTGCATTCACCAGCCAATCATACAAATTGTTTTGCATTGTATTCCTGGAATGGTAGCTTCCTGTCCATTGGTGGTTACAGTACGGGGAGTCAACATTTAATAAGGAACAGACATGGAACAAGACAGGAACAGCGACAGCACACGGGTAACACAACAACATACGACAAATAATCCTGAAGCAGGGAACAGAGCTTGGGAACAGACAGATATAGGGGAGGTAATGACACAGGTGATTGAGTCCAGGTGAGTCCAATAATTCCTGATGCACGTGACGTGGGAAGGTAGGTGTGCGTAATGATGGTGACAGGAATCAGTAATGCTGGGGAGCCTGGCGCCTTCAAGGGCCAGGAAAGGGGAGCGGGAGCAGGCGTGACACATACTGTATAAAACATTTCGGACTCACTGCACAGTGTTCACAGCTTTCTTACAACATACACCAACAAACATTACTAGAACATCTGTTACCAGTAACTGAGACAGAAGATGTCTGAGAATATCTATGCCAATATTGACAGCATTTTAGATGGTGACTCTTGTAACAGAGGACCAGCAAACAGAGATGATGATATCAATAATGATTAATGTCATCTCCCAAAACTCAAGAGACAAGAATGAAGAGGATGTCACCTCTAATGGCAGACCAGGTGCTAACCCATCAGGTTCTGATAGCTCAGGTAGGCAACCCTCCAGAGATGCTGCAGTGTGTTGGGGGTTGCTGTGTGTTCTCCTACTGGCTGGGATCGTAATCCTAGGTTTCCACCACAATAGAGTCATGAATAGTTATGAAGCCAACTTAACAAAAGAGAAGAATCAAATAGGTACCAGCAACAACAACCTGACCAAAGAGAGATACCAGATATAGACCAGCTACAACACCATGACTAAAGAGAGAGACCAGCTACAGACCAGGTACAACACCATGACTAAAGAGAGAGACTAGCTACAGACCAAGTACAACACCACAACTAAAGAAAGAGACCAGCTACAGACCAGGTACAACACCATGACTAAAGAGAGAGACCAGCTACAGACCAGGTACAACACCATGATAAAAGAGAGACACCAGCTACAGACCAGCTACAACACCATGATAAAAGAGAGAGACCAGCTACAGACCAGCTACAACACCATGATAAAAGAGAGAGACCAGCTACAGACCAGCTACAACACCATGACTAAAGAGCGAGACCAGCTACAGACCAGCTACAACACCATGACTAAAGCGAGAGACCAGCTACAGACCAGCTACAACACCATGACTAAAGAGAGAGACCAGCTACAACACAATGATAAAAGAGAGATACCAGCTACAAGACCTGGACCAAGGAGAGGTTTTAGAGAATTTGGCAGGACATCCAACCAGCCTCACAGCCGCACACCACGTGTAACCACACCAGCCCAGGACCTCCACATTCGGGCTTCTTCGCCTGCAGGATAATATGAGACCAGCCAACCGGACAGCTGATGAAACTGTGGGTTTGCATAACCAAAGAAATTCTGCACAAATAGTCAGAAACAGTCTCAGAGAAGCTCTTGTACATGCTCGTCATCCTCACCAGCGTCTTGACCTGACTGCAGTTCAGTGTCGTAACTGACTTCAGTGGAAAAATGCTCACCTTCGATGGCCACTGGCACGCTGGAGAAGTGTGTTCTTCATGGATTAATCCCGGTTTCAACTGTACCGGGCAGAAGGATCTGAACACAATTCCTGGAAGCTGAAAATGTCCCAGTTCTTCATTGGCCTGCATACTCACCAGACATGCCACCCATTGAGCATGTTTGGATTTCTCTGGATCGATGCGTACGACAGCATGTTCCAGTTCTTTCCAATATCAAACAACTTTGCACAGCCATTGAAAAGGAGGGGGACAGCATTCCACAGGCCACAATCAACAGACTGATCAACTCTATGTGAAGGAGATGTGTCTCGCTGCAAGAGGCAAATGGTGGTCACACCAGACATTGACTGGCTTTCTGATCAACGTCCCTACACTCTTAGAAGAAAAGGTGCTGTCTAGAACCTAAAAGGGTTCTTTGGTTGTCCCCATAAGATAACCATTTGATGAACACTTTTTGGTTCCAGGTAGAACCCTTTTGGTTTTGTGGGGGGAAAAATGACTAAATTAGTCATGGGATGCCGTGTTTTACTACTTAGAGAATTGTCTCTTGTTATGTTTGTGTTTTTTTCTAACCTAACTTGTCTTTGTCTGATTTTGTCATAAGACTGGGCGTATAGCTAAGATTAGTTTGTTTGCAACCACAGTATGTGAGACTTCCCGTGGTTTTATTATCTGCAAGAAGTCAGTTGTATGGAAACTTGCAGGAAGGACCACATTATAGTGGGAACTGTGACAAACGGAGTTATACTGTTGAGCCCTCGTGCTATCAACTTCGGGTTATCTTAATCTGCACAGACAAACCAATTGCCTTTTGTACTATGTTCCGCCCCTTTTTCCACACATAAACTGCCACGAAGACAAAGAGGTTGTACTTTCTATAATAACAGTGAGCCAACTCTGTTCGTTGGGCTCTTAACTCCGCACATTTTTGGGGGGTATCTGTGACCAACAGATGCATATCTGTTTTCTCAGTCATGTGAAATCCATAGATTAGAGCCTAATGAATTTATTTCAATTGATTGATTTCCTTATATGAAATTTAGCTCAGTAAAATCTTTGAAATTGTTGCACGTTGTGTTTATATTTTTCTTCAGTGTATAAACCCTCAACTTGTTGAATACCAGTGGTATTCAATATGAGAGATTTAGCATGAAATATCCTTTATCTATTTTTTGTACACTATTTTATTTATTTTCTATGTATTTGTTGTTAATGTTTTGCCATGAAACCTGTGACAGTTGTGAAAAAAGTCAATAGTTGGAAGAGTTCATTGAAAATAATGCCATTGTTGATTAGATGCTTTTTCCATTAATTAGGCTACTTTCACTTTAACCATATGGTATATCTACTAGATATTCATAGACAATGTGGACACGGATATAATAAATTAACACTTTATATATTAATGACTTATTTTTTTACAGTGATCCAAGTATAAATTACCAATGTTACAATAGATTGCCATTTATTTTCTATTTTCTACCAAAATTACTGAAGATTCTGTTAACTTTGGTATTATCGGACGCTTTGCAACCCTAGTCTTGACTAGGCACTGACTTGGCACTCACTCTCTCTCGGAGTCTGCGGTTTATAATAGTGTATTTGGCCCTCAGTCACTTCCTGTTTCCTGCATGTGTATCTCTCCTCCTTGGTCTGTGTCTGACCTTTACCCCCCCCCAGCAATCCATCAGTACTTAGGAAAAGAAGATTAACTCTACCCTCCACGCAGCCACAACAAAGGAAAAAAAACTTTTGTTCAAAGTTGAAATCGTTAAAAAGAGTGCAATATCAAGTCTAGCATCATTTAAAAAAGAGATAAAAGATGTGGACATCCAAGAAAAGAATGTATACACTCACACACACAGATGTACAGGTCTGTAATGTGTACTATTGGATGAGTCAGAGGCACCATATGTATCCACTGTGTAGTCCTTTGTTATCAAGGTGTTTAGTGCTATATGTTCCTCATGTACAGTATGAGGCTCTCGATAGACAATACTTCATTATTTGCATGGACATCCATTGTTAAGCATCCTATCTGTGCCCCCAGAATGTCAAGACAACAGCAAACTTTGGGTGGAATAATGAGCACAGGTTTATCTACTGTGTTGGACATGTGTGGGTAATGGCTGATGAAGTGTGTGTGAGTGTGTATTAGAGAGGTCAGATGCTGCATCCTTATCTTTATTCAATGTACATTTCCTATTTCCATTGAACACCTACGGTATCTCTCCGCAGAACAATTTCACCAAGATGTACAGGCGTCAATGTAAAATGATATAGTAGAACACAGATGTTCACCAGATGTCACATTTGACCCCTTGAAAATGGCCATCTAGGATGACATCCACCCTAGCATGCTTTGATCAAACCTGGATGCAACAGCCTGGAACAAGCAAGAGCAAATCCAATCATGTTTTACAGGTTGGCCGGTCTACTAATAGTAAACACTTCAATATCAAAGCCTACTGCATGTTTCCTCTATCCTCTCATTCTATTATGACTGTTAGATCATATAATATGATATTTAATCTTCTCCACCCACTGCACTCCACCATGGCGTTGCCTCTGACCTCAGAGTGGAGGCAAGTAGAAAAGGAATCATCACCTGTCATCTTGGTGATAATGGAATTGTCTCGTCTCTGCATCCATTTCCCCTGGCCCAAGGCCCGGTCTGTTAAATAACATCTCAGATCCCACACTGTTTATATTTGGTACATACGTTATGGTCTGAGCACAGACGTATGTTGCTGGAATGTATTATGGATGGTAGAGTCAGGGTAAACATGGGTGTGATGAGGAGGAGTGGAGAGTTTGGTTTCTCTTGCTTTCGCTCTCTGTCC
>NC_088228.1:17680337-17695337 GCF_036934945.1 Oncorhynchus masou masou | reverse complement strand
GAGAGAGAGGGAGAGACAGAGAGACAGAGACAGAGAGAGAGAGAGAGTGATGCTGAGAGACAGTTCGGCAGGAAGTCAATTTTTGTTACTTAGAAGGAGGAAGTCAGAGAGAATGTGGGAATTAGCAGTAGAGTCATGCTCCTGACTTGTTATGACTTTCAGTTGTTAAGAGTGAGATTAACAATATTAAATTAGCAAAAAATATATAGGTCATCAAATTATACAACTGAATATCAACACAGGAGGTGAGTTAAAATAGAAATCTTAATAGTGCTAGCTAGATCATTTAAAACTGTTTACTGGTGGTAACCATAGCAACATGGCCACTGTGAGACTGAGAGACTGAGAGACCACACACCCCTTTTTAGAGTTTCCAGCAGAAATCAAATCAGAGAAGGAAATAATACATTTTTAACACGGCATTCAGAGGAAGAATCCGGAAATGTTGTTTGCCGACTGTTCACACAACAGGGCTGTTACAAACCTTTACACAGACCACACCTCTGCATAGAGCTGTAACCAGGCATTTCAGCTATACAACAAAGAAAATAGCATCTGTAAGGGAAGGCAAATACACATTTTTGAGGACAGTGAGAAGGACCAGGAAAACAGATTTCTGATGGTAAACGTGTACCAGAATGACACTGTCATGGTTCAGGGCAGTGAGGCTGCACTCAGCTCTTTTGTGCAGGACTTACCCACCCTAGGGAAGTTAGCGGAAACTAAAAAGGATAAGGAAAGTACCCCGACCTCTCCCCTCACCTCACCTCAGGCACTCAAACATCAGGAGCCCAAGCCCAGATCCACGCAACAGGTCTATCCTCCCCCCTGCCTGCCTACGACCACCAGAGCCATGACCACTCCACCATCAGCCTGCTGAGAGACAGGCTGGCTCTGTTAGAGGTAATGGTTACTGAGCTGAAGGAGCAGCCCCCCAGCTACACCACCATCAGCCTGCTGAGAGACAGGCTGGCTCTGTTAGAGGTAATGGTTACTGAGCTGAAGGAGCAGCCCCCAGCTACACCACCATCAGCCTGCTGAGAGACAGGCTGGCTCTGTTAGAGGTAATGGTTACTGAGCTGAAGGAGCAGCCCCCCAGCTACACCACCATCAGCCTGCTGAGAGACAGGCTGGCTCTGTTAGAGGTAATGGTTACTGAGCTGAAGGAGCAGCCCCCCAGCTACACCACCATCAGCCTGCTGAGAGACAGGCTGGCTCTGTTAGAGGTAATGGTTACTGAGCTGAAGGAGTAGCCCCCCAGCTACACCACCATCAGCCTGCTGAGAGACAGGCTGGCTCTGTTAGAGGTAATGGTTACTGAGCTGAAGGAGCAGCCCCCAGCTACACCACCATCAGCCTGCTGAGAGACAGGCTGGCTCTGTTAGAGGTAATGGTTACTGAGCTGAAGGAGCAGCCCCCCAGCTACACCACCATCAGCCTGCTGAGAGACAGGCTGGCTCTGTTAGAGGTAATGGTTACTGAGCTGAAGGAGCAGCCCCCAGCTACACCACCATCAGCCTGCTGAGAGACAGGCTGGCTCTGTTAGAGGTAATGGTTACTGAGCTGAAGGAGCAGCCCCCCAGCTACACCACCTCCAGACAGAGCTTCTACAGGACCAGATCAACCAGTAAACGTTTACTTGTTCAATGAATAGGAAGAAGGGAAAAAAACATTACAAATGTTTGTTGTTTTCCTGTTTATCTCACTCTGAACAACTTAGTAGTTAGTAGTTACTGTATTTTTGACTGTGCTATTTTTTATTTTTGCAACATGAAATCTCTATCAGTTAGCATGTGGAACATTCATGGCCTAAACTCATCAACCTTTGGACTGAAGAGTTTAGCACTGGAGTTAAAAAAAATCTGAAACAACATCATCATTCTGCAGGAGACATGGTGTAAGGCAGACACTGTCACTCACTGTCCCACAGGCTACAGAGAGGTAATTGTGCCATCACAGAAACACAGCTCTGTCAATAGAGGCAGAGACTCTGGAGGATTGATTATTTGGTACAAACCCGAACTACAAAATCAAATTGATCCCCTGAAATTTGTTATATATCACATTTGGTAAAAACTGAAAAAGAACTTGTACGGGCAGGAAACATATGTGTTCCTTTGTGCAATATATATCCCCCCCTCAGAATCCACATATTACTCAGAGGAGATATTCCCCTCCCTTGAGGAAGAGACGTGCCATTTCCAGGACCCAGGGAAATGTGCTCATCTGTGGGGACATAAAAGAGCGCACAGGAACACCTGATCTAATGACCGACACGATAGGACAGCTTTATTACAGGCCATACTGTTTCTAATGGTCTTCATCTCCCCATAGAAACAACAGTGACAGCACCATCAACAAAAACGGAAGGGCTCTATTGCAGCTCTGTCGAAGCCTGGGTCCTTTGCCAATGGTAGGTTAGGGGGGGACTCTTTAGGGAGACTCACCCATTGCTCACATCTTGGCCACAGCACAGTAGATTACAGACTTTGACCCTTTCTCTTTCAGCTCATTCACTGACAAGACACTAACCCCTCTGTCTGATCACAGCCAAATGACCTTGTTCCTCATAAGATTTGACATGGAAACAACCACACATTCACAGCCCAGTTAGCGGTACAACATCAGAAATTCATACAGATGGGCCCAAAACAACACAGAAAAATATCAGAAAGCAACCTGTAACCAAAACATCCAAACACTCATAGATAACTTATTGGATACCACATTCACTCACAGTAAAGAAGGCATCAATCTGGAAGTAAAAAACATCAACCATATATTCAGGCAAAAGAACAACAACTGAAATTGATCAAAAACAACTAACCAAAATGATGATAACTGGTTTGATGCAGATTTTAAAATTATAAGGAAAAAACTTAGAACACTATCCAACCAAAAGCACAGAGAGCCAAATAATGGTGAATTATGCCTTCATTACTGTGAGACTTTAAAACTCTATAAACTAGAGGTCGACCGATTATGATTTTTCAACGCCGATACCGATACAGATTATTGGAGGACCAAAAAAAGCCAATACCAATTCATCTGCCTATTATTATATATATTTGTAATTATGACAGTTATAAGACACAAATAAGACAAATAAGACACCTTGCTTTCCCTGGTGCCAATTCAATGTAATAGTCCCACACTGGTGCTCTGCTTTTCTCTGCCATCTGTAAAATGAATACAATCGTACACACACAGCTCTCTGAAGTGACAGGGATACTGAAGAGTCTGTTTAGGAGACACAAATACACTCAACTGTTTGAATAATAACAAAATAGAGTTTAAGTTACCTGTGATGAATGTTGAAAACAAAAACTGTCATTTCTATATGTAGGAAATCTTATTTTAATAATGGGTATGGTAAGACTTGACTACCAAAGTGTGAGTCATAATTGCCATGACAGCTTCCAGCAAAATCTGAAAAGCGGTTCCTTCATTCATTTATTCTGTAGGATCTTTTTAGATTCACTTCAGCAGTTTGTTTTACTCACTACTTTAGCACACTCTGCCAACCCAGATGACTTAGCCTGTCTGAATCCTGGCTTAGGAAAACCACCAAAAACCCTGAAATCTCCATTGCTAACTATAACGTTTTCCGCCAAGATAGAACTGCGGTGTTGGGGGCGGTGTTGCAATCTACTGCAAAGATAGCCTGCAGAGTTCTGAATTACTTTCTAAGTCTGTACCCAAACAATTTGAGCTTCTGCTTCTAAAAATTCACCTTTCCAGAAACAAGTCTCTCACTGTTGCCGCTTGCTATAGACCTCCCTCTACCCCCAGCTGTGCCCTCGATACTATATGTGAACTGATTGCCCCCCATCTATCTTCTGAGCTTGTGCTACTAGGTGACCTAAACTGGGACATGCTTAACACCCCGGCCATCCTACAAAATAAACTTGATGCCCTCAATCTCACACAAATTATCAATGAACCTACCAGGTACAACCCCAAATCAGTAAACACGGGCACACTAATAGATGTCATCCTAACTAATTCGCCCTCCAAATACACCTCTGCTGTTTTCAATCAAAATCTCTGCGATCACTGCCTCATTGCCTGCATGCGTAATTGGTCTGTGATCAAACGACCACCCCACATCACTGTCAAACACTCCCTGAAACACTTCTGCGAGCAGGCCTTTCTAATCGACCTGGCCGGGGTATCCTGGAATGACATTGACCTCATCCCGTCAGTAGATGATGCCTAGCTATTCTTTAAAAGTGCCTTCCTCACCATCTTAAATAAGCATGCTCCTCTCAAAAAATTTAGAACTAGGAATAGATATAGTCCTTGGTTCACGCCAGACCTGACTGCCCTTGACCAGCACAAAAACATCCTGTGGCGTTCTGCATTAGCATCGAATAGCCCCCGTGATATGCAGCTTTTCAGGGAAGTTAGGAACAAATATACACAGGCAGTTAGAAAAGCTTAGGCAAGCTTTTTCAAACAGTAATTTGCATCATTCTCTACGGCTGGCCATGCTTTCCACATGGCTACCCCGGTCAACTGCCCGGCACCCTCCACAGCAACCCACCAAAGCCCCCACCATTTCTCCTTTACCCAAATACAGATAGCCGATGTTCTGAAAGAGCTGCAAAATCTGGTTTCTCAAATGATTGCCTCGCCTGGTTTACCAACTACTTCTCTGATAGTTCAGTGTGTCAAATCGGAGGGCCTGTTGTCTGGACCTCTGACAGTCACTATGGGTGTGCCACAGGGTTCAATTCTCGGGCCGACTCTCTTTTCTGTATACATCAATGATGTTGATCTTGCTGCTGGTGATTCTCTGATCCACCTCTACGCAGACGACACCATTCTGACCCCTCCTTGGACACTGTGTTAACTAATCTCCAGACGAACTTCAATGCCATACAACTCTCCTTCCGTTGCCTCTAATTGCTCTTAAACGCAAGTAAAACTAAATGCATGCTTTTCAATCGATCTCTGCCCGCACCTGCTCGCCAGTCAGGCATCACTACTCTGGACGGCTCTGACTTAGAATATGTGGACAACTACAAATACCTGGATGTCTGGTTCGACTGTAAACTCTCCTTCCAGACTCACATTAAGCATCTCCAATCCAAAATAAAATCTAGAATCGGTTCCCTGTATCTCAACAAAGCATCCTTCACTCATGCTGCCAAACATACCCTCGTAAAACTGACCATCCTACTGATCCTCGACTTCGGTGATGTCATCTATAAAATAGCCTCCAACACTCTACTCAACAAACTGGATGCAGTCTATCACAGTGCCATCCGTTTTGTCACCAAAGCCGCATATACTACCCACCATTACGACCTGTACGCTCTCGTTGGTTGGCCCTCGCTTCATACTCGTCGCCAAACCCACTGGCTACAGGTTATCTACAAGTCTCTGCTTGGTAAAGCCCCGCCTTATCTCAGCTCACTGGTCACCATAGTGGCACCCACTCGTAGCACGCACTCCAGCAGGTATATCTCACTGGTCACCCCCAAAGCCAATTCCTCGTTTGGTCGTCTTTCCTTCAAGTTCTCTGCTGCCCATGACTGGAACAAATTGCAAAAATCTCTGAAGCTGGAGACTCACATCTCCCTCACTAGCTTTAACCACCAGCTGTCAGAGCAGCTCACATATCACTTCACCTGTACTTCGCCTATCTGTAACAGCCCATCTATCTACCTACCTCATCCCCATACTGGTATTTATTTATTTATTTATTTTGCTCCTTTGCACCCCAGTATCTCTACTTGCACATTAATCTTCTGCCGATCTACCATTCCAGTGTTTAATTGCTATATTGTAATTACTTCGACACCATGGCCTATTTATTTCCTTAACTTACCTCATTTGCACTCACTGTATATGGACTTTTTTTTCTACTGTATTATTGACTGTATGTTTTGTTTATTCCATGTGTAACTCTCTGTTGTTGTATGTGTCGAATTGCTACGCTTTATCTTGGCCAGGTCGCAGTTGCAAATGAGAACTTGTTCTCAACTTGCCTACCTGGTTAAATAAAGGTGAAATAAATAAAATATATATATATATATATATAAAATAAGGTCTGTGTTTCGTGTAGGCTTATACCACCTTGCCAATTTGATAACTGTGTAGATATCCAAAGGACAAGGTAACTCTGATCAATATTGGCTAAATATAAGCAAATAATTATTTTTTTGTAAAGGGGATTTATTAAAATATGTTGACAAATGTTACCTTATTCTAGCGAGATTTACACGAGTATCAAAATGCCGAGGTGGTTTAAGCCTGCACAAAACACAGACCTTATTTGAAGTAGATCAAGACATTCCCTATGGAAGACATCAACGGTAAAAGAACGAAGGAACCTGTCATGACGTTGGCCTCTTTGGGTATAGCAAGCCCCATCCCCCTCTGCCTCCCCCTTTCCTCCTTCAACTAGGTTGCTGTGGTCAGAGAGACGTCGTAAATTCCTGAGGATCTCCTCATGGACACACAGCATAGAGAGAGTACATTTTCACAGATGACAAAGGAAATCGATCCACCTCACAGAACTTGAGGTACGAATAAATTTCATGTTCCGGAGAAAGTATAAAGGATCGGCGAAGATTCCAGCTACGAACTGGTCCGTTTGTCACAACTTGCGGAAGCTCATGGGAGACGGTGTGGCCACATTACCATAACAATGTTTATATAATAGCCTCAGATATGAGGTTTACATCTAATTGTTGTATAAGATGAATGAGTGAGTATGATACTGTTTGTATATTTGTGTAATATGATTTTGGACTGTTTAATGAAGAAAAATACAATTCCCTTTTGATTTGAACTAAATGAGACGACCGCCCCTGAGCCCAGTTAGGGTCTGGCCTCCTGGGACAGCCCTTTTTCGGCCCTTCTGAATAAAACCCCCACTCGGGTTTTCCATCAGCAGACTGAGCTTACTTCAATTACGAGATGGCTAAAGGGTGCAGACCATGTTTTTCTCCATTAGGAGAGCACAAAGGCTGTAGACCATTGCTGAATCTTTTAACACGTGGTTAAACTCTTAGACTATCGATACCGACAGAATAAGACAAGTCTTTGATATTAATTACTATTCTGCAGCTAGGAATTCGGTATCATTGAACGCGAAGACCGACAAGCGCCGATACATCCATTCTATAACTAAACAAATTATTGTCACTCTGAACTATGCACTATAACCACAACAGAGAGAGAGAGGGAGAGAGACGGACAATTCTACAAAAGAAACAAACTTTTCAACAGAGAGCAAGACGACTCACTGAGCGTAAATATATAGTGATTGCAATTGTTCCTGAATGAGTGAGCGTTCATGTGCAAAGGATTAGCATTTCAATTGTCGACCCCCACTTCCCCTTTTGTCTAACAAGCCACCATGCCGGTTTAGCCCACTAGGGCACATTCTCCTATCATTTCATATAACCACATTTACCTTGTTTGTTTGTTTGTTTATGCATTTCTGTGAATTACTTAGTAATAAATAAATGATTTAAGACAATTGATGTATGTATGACTCATAGTGAAGACTGGGTTCGTGCAGATAACCAACAATCTATGACGTTTGGAACGAGACTAACGTGAGGTAAAGTAAATAATTAATTAATTCGAAGACTAATTGATCAGTTAAAATATCTGAAAAGTTATTTTAGGAAATTATAACTTTATAATCTGAATATTTTTCCTTGGTGCCCCGACTTCCTAGTAATTACGGTTACATGATTAATCAGTCTAATCGCGTAATAACTAATTACATAGAATCTTTGATAAAAACTACCAGCCTTCAGTTAATGATAGTAAAGACACGACAAACCCCTTTCATGTTCCGCCACAAGTTATTCTTGGAATTATGACGCGTCAACTATTTCTCTCTGTACCATTTGTATTTCATATACCTTTGACTATTGGATGTTCTTATAGGCACTTTAGTATTACCAGCCTGACCTCGGGAGTTGATAGGCTTGAAGTCATAAACAGCGCTGTGCTTCAAGCATTGCTAAGAGATGCTGGCAAATGCAGTAAAGTGCTGTCAGAATGAATGCTGACAAGCCTGCTGCTGCCTACCCACTGCTCAATCAAATCATAGACTTAATTATAATATAATAAACACACAGAAATACGAGCCTTTGGTCATTAATATGGTCAAATCCGGAAATTTTGAAAACAAAACGTTTATTCTTTCAGTGAAATTCGGAACCGTTCCATATTTTATCGAATGGGTGGCAACCCTAAGTCTAAATATTGCTGTTACACTGCACAACCTTCAATGTTATGTCATAATTAGGTAAAATGATGTCAAATTAATTATGGTCTTTGCTAGGAAGAAATGGTCTTCACACAGTTCGCAACGATCCAGGCGGCCCAAACTACTGCATTATATCCTGACTCTGCTTGCACTGAACGCAAGAGAAGTGACACAATTACCCTAGTTAATATTGCCTGCTAACATTCATTTATTTTAACTAAATATGCAGATTTAAAAATGTATAATTCTCTGTATTCATTTTAAGAAAGATAAATTAACAGGCAACACATTGGTTATATGCAATGCAGGACAAGCTAGTTAACCTAGTAATATCAACCAAGTGTAGTTAACTAGTGATTATGTGAAGATTGTTTTTTTTATAAGTTAAGTTTAATGCTAGCTAGCAACTTACCTTGGCTCCTTGCAGCCACAAGGTCCTTTTGATGCTGCACTCGCGTATCAGGTGGTCAGCCTGCCACACAGTCTCCTCATGGATTGCAATGTAATCAGCCATAATCGGCATCCAAAAAGGCAGATTATCGATTGTTATGAAAACTTGAAATCGGCCCTAATTAATCGGCCATGTCATAATTGGTCGACCTCTACTATAAACGTACACTCAGAACCAAAAAACACAGTACAACAGCAAGCAGCTGGCAGTAATTGAGGAGTCCATAAACACAAACTAAAATAATTGAGGAATCAGCTTTATAAAAGGGTGACATGTGGACAACCATTTTAAAACATTCTACAAAAATCATTAAAATGGATGCAAACACAGAACAATGCCAAATTAATTTGAAATTAAAATGATTAGAAAAAGCTATAAAGGACAATCAAAATACATTTGACTCCCCAATTACTGACCAGGTGCTCAGTAAACTTCAGGCTCTCAAATTTAAAAAAGCATGCGGACCTGATGGCATCCTAAATGAGATGCTCAAACTCACTAGTGCAACATTTCAATTGGCTATATTAAAACTGTTTAATTTGATCCTGAGTGTAGGTTATTTCCCTGACATCTGGAATCAAGGACTCATAACCACAATCTTTAAGAACGGAGACAAATTTGACCCTAACAATTATAGAGGCATTTGTGTGAACAGTAACCTGGGGAAGGTTTTCTGTAGTATTATCAATGTAAGAGTTCTAATATTCCTTAATAAGCACTATGTATTGAGTAAAAGCCAAATTGGATTTATACCAAAACATGCCACGACCGATCATATTTACACTGTACACACCCTGATAGATAAACATGTCCACCAAAATAATACCAAAATGTACACTTGCTTTATCGACTTCCAAAAAGCTTTTGATTCTATTTGGCATACAGGATTGTTCTACAAAGTTATTTAAAGTGGTGTAGTGGGTAAAACATTACATAATTCAATTAATGTATACTGGCAATATGTGCAGCATCAAAATTGGGAAGAAAATAACTAAATTCTTTAACCAGGGGCGGGGCCTTCGTCAGAGTTGCAATCTGAGCCCTGCACTCTTCAATATTTACATTAACAAATTGGCCACTATTCTAGAAAATCCTCAGCCCCTGGTTTTAGTCCCCACAATTCAGATGTTACATGCTTGTTTTTCGAAGATGACCTATGCCTGCTGTCATCCACAGCACATGGCCTACAGCAGAGCCTGGACCTGCTAGAGCAGTACTGCCAGACTAGGGCCATGGCAGTAAACCCCAAAAATATTACAATAGTGATTTCCCGGAGAAGATCCAGATCTCAGGGAATTAGTCCAAAGTTCTCAATTGGTACAAAATATAGAGTACTGCGTACACTACAATTTCTGAGGTTAAAAAACAAGCTCAATTGGACACCTTAATGAGGCAGTAAATGAACTGAGAGAGAAAGTACGCAGGGCATTCTAAAATTTTCCTGAAAATAATTGAATTGCACACATTGCACTTTATGGCAGTGGGATGGGGCTCCACAATATTTCACCCAATGGGACAAACACCCCATTGAAACACTGCATGCAGAGGAACACTACAAACAATGCATGGAGGCTAGAATAAGGCCAATATCCACTAATAGAGTTTTTTACAATCACTTTGGCACTAATTTCGGAACCTTGATATCATTTTTCAAAACTCTAGACACAAAACTCACAACCAATGATCAAAATGCTAATTTTTCAAAACTCTTAACACTTTTTCCAATTGCTTGGATACAATTCACATAAA
Organism: Oncorhynchus masou masou; assembly: GCF_036934945.1. NCBI lineage: Eukaryota > Metazoa > Chordata > Actinopteri > Salmoniformes > Salmonidae > Oncorhynchus > Oncorhynchus masou. The sequence continues at coordinate 17,684,898 of NC_088228.1, read as the reverse complement.
GCTAAGATCATTTGTTCATTGAACTAAAATCACCTGTTCAAAATGACACAACTTAACATCAAAGTATTACCATTTCAAAATGCAATTCACACATCTGAGATGACTGTCTACTCATTTCATTACAATGATCTAAATATCAATTGATACAACTGCTCAAAATGATAAGTAACTGTTGCATTGCTCTTAATGCATAGTTTTACAGAAACTGACAAACAATATTCCATGTTTAGATCATGAAAGTTTCAGGATAACGAGATCCATTGACACCAATTACCACCAATGAACCAATTGGACTACATTTTCTATGGATGTAATATTTCATCATCATTCTTTATCACACTGTCTCTATGGTCCCATGTACCACTTTTCCAGACCATGTTTTCAGATTTGATATTACTGTACACTCACCGGACACTTTATTAGGTACACCTATCTAGTACTTTTGCCTCCCCAACAGCCTGAATTATTCACGGGGTTGTACATTAAGAGTTGCCCTTCTGCACACCACTGTTTTAAACAGCTGTTATTTGAGCATTTGTGGCCTTTCTGTTAGCTTGAATGAGTCTGGACATTCTCCTCTGACCTCTCTCATTAACAAGGTGTTTTTCCCACAGAACTGCCGCTCACTGAATGTGTTTTGTTTATCGTACCATTCTCTATAAACTCTAGAGACTGTAGTGTGTAAAAATCCCAGGAAGGCAGCTGTTTCTGAGATGCTGGAATCACCATGTGTGCCATCAACAATCATACCACGGTCAAAGTTGCTTAGATTACTCATCTTGCCTGTTCTACTGTTTGGTCGAACAACATCTAAAGCTCTCTACTCTATATATATATTGAGTTGCAGGCAGCCACATGATTCGCTGTTCGAATGTAACCTTCCTTGATGAGCTAAATCGGGTCTGTAGAGCTGATGGCATGACCTATGTCATTGTGTGGGATAATGTCAGGTTCCACCATGCTTAAATGGTGCAAGCATGGTTTCAGGCCCATCCATAATTTACCACCCTGTGCTTACCCCCAAACTCTCCTTTCCTAAACCCGATTGACGAATTGGTCTCCACATGGAGATGGAAGGTACATGATAGGCGCCTTCACGAACAAGCCGCCCTTCTCCAGGCCATGGATGACGCATGTAATAACATCACGGCAGACCAGTGTCAGGCCTGGATTCACCCGAAGATTCTTCCCAAGATGTTTGGCTAATGAAAACATCCATTGTGATGTGGATGAGAGCCTGTGGCCAAATCCACAAGACAGGGTTGAGAGAAATATAGAAGTACAGTAATCAATCTATTGTTTAGCTTTTTACAGTAAGCCAGGTGAGGAACACTGCAGTGATGTTTTACAGTAAGCCAGGTGAGGAACACTGCAGTTATGTTTTACAGTTAGCCAGGTGAGGAACACTGCAGTGATGTTTTACAGTAAGCCAGGTGAGGAACCTGCAGTGATGTTTTACAGTAAGCCAGGTGAGGAACACTGCAGTGATGTTTTACAGTAAGTCAGGTGAGGAACCTGCAGTGATGTTTTACAGTAAGTCAGGTGTGGACCCTGCAGTGATGTTTTACAGTAAGTCAGGTGAGGAACACTGCAGTGATGTTTTACAGTAAGCCAGGTGAGGAACACTGCAGTGATGTTTTACAGTAAGCCAGGTGAGGAACACTGCAGTGATGTTTTACAGTAAGCCAGGTGAGGAATACTGCAGTGATGTTTTACAGTAAGCCAGGTGAGGAACACTGCAGTGATGTTTTACAGTAAGCCAGGTGAGGAACACTGCAGTGATGTTTTACAGTAAGCCAGGTGAGGAACACCGCAGTGATGTTTTACAGTAAGCCAGGTGAGGAGCACTGCAGTGATGTTTTACAGTAAGCCAGGTGAGGAACACTGCAGTGATGTTTTACAGTAAGCCAGGTGAGGAACACTGCAGTGATGTTTTACAGTAAGCCAGGTGAGGAACCTGCAGTTGACCTTTAACTGTTTTTTCTTTTTTTTGTTGCTAATTATTTTTGCTTTGATTCAAAGAAGCCTATGTTATGATTTCATTGTATTTCATCAATACATTTCATATTTTGTTCAATGATTCCACTGTGTCTGTAGTATTCTCTCTACTAGTCCTTTTACAGTGATGCATTTATGTGTAGTAGCATAATGAAACATCACATATTTTGTACTACAATGTTTAATGATTGAACGAACAACTACACAGTGAAGCTATCGGTATCTTGTGTGTGGGTGATCTAAAGTAATGGTCCTATCGATAAATTAGTTATTTGAACCAAGGTTTCTTTAACGATATGAATGCACAGTGCAATGTTTTGAACATTGGACAGCCTGTGTTACAAGTGATGACCGTTTTGAGTTTTGTGTCTAGAGTTTTGAAAAAGGACCACAAGGTTCTGAAATTAGTGCAAAAGTGACTGTTAAAAACTGTAATAAAAACTCAATTAAGAGCAAATCATTTTTGGAAAAACCTAAAATACAGTGATCCCCTCTCATATCATTACCAAGCCCTGCAATGCCAAGAGCTGAGCAAAGAAATGAGTCCCCTCATCCAACTGGTCCTGGGGCTGATTTCACAAACCTGTTCTACTAACACACTGAAGCCTCAGTCCCCTCATCCAGCTGGTCCTGGGGCTGAGTTCACAAACCTGTTCTACTAACACACTGAAGCCTCAGGACCAGAACATCCAATCAATCAGAATAAAACAAATTACAACACAGTCAAATCAAAACTACATGACTTATTGAGAAAAACAAGCACAAACTAAATGCAGTGCATCTGTCCTTACAGTTTTTTTGGATTGCTTACACACTAAAATCAAAAGTAGTACACTATTAGCAAAACCTTACACTCAAGAAGCAAAACATCAGCTCATATTTGCACAACTATAAGCACATTGTCAACCTCACACGTGTTGCAAAACTCTACACACAGTGATTTGCAAAACACTAAACACACTTAACATACATTACACACAAAAATCTATCATGAAGTCACGTCCTTGCAATACCAAAGCACTGACTGTCAAATTACCACACCGTCCAACCAATTGGTTCAATACAGTCATCAGGTGTGCAAACACTCGTTTGCTTAATTGTAGACACACCAATCAGGTGTATGAGCACTATAAAAGCAGCAGGTGAGTTCATTGGTCTTCAAGCACAATGGAAAGAGTCAGAGGAGGAGGAGGAGGAGGAGGAGGAGGAGGAGGAGGAGGAGGAGGAGGAGGAGGAGGAGGAGGACGACGACGACGAGGAAGACAAGAAGGTGCTCAAAGAGGACCGGATCTGACAAATGAGATCCGCGCAACACTGGTTGACCATGTTGTCAACCACGGCCTGACGCTGAGGGAGGCTGGACTGCGAGTACAGCCAAATCTAAGCCCATATACAGTGGCAAGTGTGATGAGAACATTTCGACTGGAAAATAGGTATTGTAAAAATATCATCATATCAAAAATATCTGCACGGTTTCAGTAACTGCTTACAGTACTGTATTCTATCAGCACTTCTGTTACCTTTTCCTGTGAAATTACTGTACTATTGTATACTGTATTTCTTCTACATAGGTTTGAGGGTCAGGAACGACAAGGGGGAAGGCCTCCTAATGTCATAGAACTGCAAGAGAGGGAGATAGTAAACATGGTTTTGGCCAACAATGCTATAACACTCAAGCAGCTCCAAGCTAACATTGTCAATAACCACGCCGTTTTCAACGATATCCATCAGGTCTCAACATCAACACTGCCACGCATCCGGAAAAAAAAAACATATTCAAATGAGGCAAATTTATCGAGTTGCCTTTTCGAGCGCAATTCCAAAAGGGTGAAACGACTGCGGCATGATTATGCAGAGGTGTGTATTCACTTCAGCAGTGTGATCTACTGTCTCATAATCTTTTACTGTACTGTAATATGTATACTAGATCTACACTGAACTACATAATTCTGCCTGACACTGTTTTTCAGAGTTTTACGAATGGATAGAGAGGAGATCCAGCATGAGTTCATTCACGTAGATGAGGCTGGGTTCAACCTGACGAGAACACGAAGGAGGGGAAGAAACATAATTGGCCACAGGGCCATAGTCAATGTCCCAGGGCAACGTGGGGGTAATATAACACTCTGTGCAGCCATTACACAGAATGGGGTCCTCCACCGCCATGCCCATATGGGCCCTTACAACACAGCCCTCACACTTACTTTCTTGGACCAACATAACAGCAGCAAATCAAATCGATCATATGCAATACATTGTTGTCTGGGACAATGTGTCTTTCCACCGCTCTGCTCTGGTTCAGAACTGGTTTCAGCAACATCCACATTTTCACCGTCCTATATCTTCCACCATACTCTCCATTCCTCAACCCTATAGAAGAGTTTTACTCGGCATGGCGGTGGAAGGTATATCTCCGTCTCCAGGCTGAGGTACCCCTCATCCAAGCCATGGAGGAGGCCTGTGACCAGATGGAGGTAGCAGCAATGCAAGGATGGATTTGTCATTCAAGACGTTTTTTCCCAAGGTGTCTTGCTAATGACAACATTGCCTGCGATGTTGATGA